>NC_044979.1:55553175-55853175 GCF_008728515.1 Papio anubis | reverse complement strand
TTGTATAAGTAAATAAAACTCAGAAAATATTCCTACAGCATCCTTCAGTCCAAGATGAATATAGATATTACCCACTTTTAATATATTTTTGTTGGCAACTTCAGACCCTGATGACCAAAATATTAGCCAAATAGGGAGCAAGAGATGTCACCATGCTCATGTGTTAGACAAGTAACTTGAAGCCCTTTCTCCTGGAAGTAAACACATCTTTGTAACTGAGCAGCAACAAATTGAGCTGGCAGAGATGAGGTCTCCACTAAAAATTGCCTCATGCTGGTTACAGGAGACCAGTGAATTTCACTGCTGAATAAGTGAAATACACTGTTTCAGGCAACAGGATTCACTTTTAATGTTTTTTTCTTTTTTACTCAGAAGCTTTTTAGTTTAGTGACCTAAAGAATGTCAGAGCCAGAAAGGTAAATATTCTATTTGGCACTGTGAGGTTCATAAATGCTCCAAATTAGGAGGTGTTCTCTGAAACAAGTGACATTTACATTTTACAGATTTCTGGTGCCAAGGTTTTAGCCCTGGGAGGGACAGGAAGAGTGGAGTGAGAAGAGTACAGTGGGAAGACAAGCCAAAAATGAGGAGGCAAGAGGTAACAGCAAGATAGACGGACTCGGCCTCAGTGGGGCAAAAGGCAGATTGATGCTTACCTTTCAGGAAAACCGTGGCATCATTGCAATGGAAATCGTCCTTGGTCTCCCTCATAAGTCAGCCAAACTCATGAATGCTTTTACTGGAGAGAGGTTTTGCTCTTATTTTCCCAAAGCATAAAAAGGGACTACATTTCATGGTCAGGTGAAGTGCAGAGGAAAGCAGCTGGAGTGGTGGCCTGGAGAAGTCACCAGCATTACAGGTTGCGTGAGAATGCGAGGCACCAGAAATTCACAGGAATCCTGGGGAATACTTTGCTCCTCCATCGCTAATGGAATTAAGGTGCCTGAATCTTAGGGGCCCAGGAATTCCGAGTGGAAAATTGGCTTCATTATATCTCCAGTATCAGGTTCATTGAGGGGCATATCAAGACATAAGGCTCAAAAGGAAGCAGGCACCAAGTCACAAGAACCTTGTACATTATTCTAAGGAATCTGGACTTCATCCTATGCAACAGAGTTAAACAGAACTTTCTCTCTCTGGGGAATATGAGTTGGTACATAAGTCACTATAATGAGGTTCCTTATGTACCAACTCATTCTCTACAGAAGGAATAAAGTATGTGTTTCAAGAGAGCTATAGGGACCACACAGCAGGGAATGAATGCTTCCAGTTGGAAGAAACAGGTGGCAGTCTAGAAAAGATTTTCATAGAGGAAGGAGATTTTGAATCAAGCCTTAAAGATTAAGTATCATTTTGATGAGTGAAACAATGAGAACAGTGTTTCAGGCTGAGGAAACAGCCTGAACAGAGACTTCATGTGGAAAGTGTGAGTTGTTTGGAAGTAGTTCAGTTTGGGGTCACTGGGAGTAGTAGGAGGGAAGATGGAACACTGCCAGGAACAGACACATGCACACAGACATTTGAAAGCAGACAAATCCTTGAACACTACACTTTCCCCACACTTTTTCATCTGGAATTGTTTAGCTGATGTACATAGACAACAGCAATGAACTAGTTACCAAATATTGGAATGCTCTGTGTGTGCGTGTGTGTGTGTGTGTGTGTGCGCGCGCATGTGTGTGGGTGTTATGTACTTACTATACGGCTGAGTCATACTACATCTGGCTTAGACTATCACCAACATAAACAGAAAACATGCTTCCCCAACTCTCTATTTTGAAAACATTCAAATGTACAGAAATGTTTAAAGAATAGCTACAAAGAATACCGACATACCCTTTACATAAATTCACCAATTATTAACATTTTGCCGCATTTATTTAGTTAAGTGTATATATGAACATACATATTTTATTTATATATGTATGAACAAAGTTTTTATACATATGCATAGTTTATATATATAGTTATATATAGACACACACATGTATATACACACAAATATACATAAATTTCTCTGAACTACTTGAAAATAAGTTTCAGATATCATGATGCCTTATCCCTGAATATTTCATGTGCATCTCCTTAGGAATAAGGACATTTTCCTATGTAACTATATAGTATTATTATGTATATATAGTATAGACATATATAACATTATGACACCCAATAAAATTAACAGTAATACCATAGTATCTAGTACAAAGTCAACATGCAAATTTTTTTGTATCCAAGACCCAATTTGTGCATTGGATTTGGTTATCATGTCTTTTTAGTCTTTTTTTATTTTTATTTTAAGACATTGACTTTTTTTAAGGATCTAGGCCAGTTATGTAGAGTGTCTCATATTCTGTATTTGTCTAATTGTTCCTTATGATTGGATTCAAGGTAAACTTTTTTTGAAAAAATACTCCTGAATTATTATAGCATCCCATTGGGAGGCACATATGTCCAATTGTTCCACAATTGGTGATGCTGTTGGGCCACTTGGTTCAGAAGATGACTACCATAGATCTCTTCATTAGAAGAGGTACCCCTTTTTATTTAAAAAGTAATTTGTTGAGATGTCATAGTACACATAGAATATTCTGCAAACATGAGAAGTGTTTGTTATAAAGAATATATAGTAACATACTTAGGTTCAAAAAGCAGTATACAAAATTACATCTGCAGGCTGGACACGGTGGCTCACGCCTGTAATCCCAGTACTTTGGGAGGCCAAGGTAGGTGAATCACCTGAGGTCAGGAGTTCAAGAGCAGCCTGGCCAACATGGCAAAACCCCATCTCTATTAAAATACAAAAATTATCTGGGCATGGTGGCAGGTGCCTGTTATCCCAGCTACTCGGGAGGATGAGGCAGGAGAATCGCTTGAACCTGGGAGGCAGAAGTTGTAGTGAGCCAAGATCATGCCACTGCACTCCAGCCTGGATGACAGAGTGAGACTCTGTCTCCAAAAAAAAGGAAAAGATCACATCTTCATATGTGTGTGTATAGTGTATGCGTATGTGTATTAAAAGAAATGGACATTCTGGGCAGGGCGCAGTGGCTTACACCTGTAATCCCAGCACTTTGGGAGGCCAAGGCGAGTGGATCATGAGGTCAGGAGTTCGAGACCAGCCTGGCCAATATGGTGAAACCCCATCTCTACTAAGAATACAAAAATTAGCCAGGCGTGGTAGTCCACACCTGTAGTCCCAGCTACTTGGGAGGCTGAGGCAGAAGAATCGCTTGAACCCCAGAGGCGGAGGTTGCAGTGAGCAGAGATTGCGCCACTGCACTCCAGTCTGGGCGACAGAGGGAGGTTCCATCTCAAAAAAAAAAAAAAAAAGAAAAGAAAAGAAAAAAAAAGAAATGGACGTTTTGGAGGGTGGGCAATGATACGTTTTTTCATTATCCATATTTCTTTTAGTATTATTAATGTTTATGAAAATAGCATAATTTGGAGGAGAAAAACCCAATATGTAAGTCTCTTATTGAATATTTTTGTATTTCAACAAAGAAGTATATAAAATATTAACACTAGGCTTTATTTCTTTATACAACGCCACACACAGTTCTGGTTAGTTTACTTTCTATTCTAAACAAACTATCAGCACAAATGCACTAATATTCAAGCAAAGTACTCAGCTATGAATGTTAACATGTACAAGTATTATATACATAGATGAACAGTTTTACTTTACAAATGATGGATACTGCTCTATCTTCATATTACTTGACCCGGCTTTGAAGCTTGACTCTGCTGACCATCGCCTGCTTTTTGAAATAGCATCTTCTTTGTTTCTCATGATATTACTCTGACCTCTTTCTCCACCTACTTCTCTGGATGTTCATTTTCAGTTTCCTTTGTAGGTTCATCTTTCATATCTATCCAATACATACTGATGTTCCCTGGAGCTTGGAACTTGATCTTCTCTTCTCTTTCTATCTCTCAACCATGGGTTTGACCACTTCAGCCATCTCTAGATCTAGCCCAGATCTCTCTCCTGAGCTACAGATCTTGTTCGCTAACTGATAACTAGACATCTGAATGTGTCATAGGCCCCTCTAACTCAACACTGTTACTTTCAGAGGACTAGAATTCAAACTGGAAGCCATGAGATTTCACTGAGCTCTTCCTATTCTTTCTGCTAGCTTCAGTCAGGAGTCTGGTGAAAGATGAATGCTTGTGATGGACTTTCCTTTGATTTAAGTACATTGCTCCTTCCTCTGCATTTGTACCTTTATGACCCTCTTTATAGGGCTCCAATTTCTCTATATGGGAAATCTATATAACCTAGGGCATTTGATATTTGAATTCAGCATATTGGAAAATGCACTCTATGAAATAAGATGGAATGGGGCACCCAGGACTCCAGGATGTAGTTATTGGGTGTATAGATCATGGGAAATCTAAAAAGGCCCCTGACAGTCAGTAAACATAAGAAGCCTTCTTTCATGCCTTTTTTGTTTGTTTTTAAGGATAAAACAGGGTATAAGTTTTTGCTGTGATAGAGGGTATAAAACCGGAGGGGGATGGTATTGAAAATCCTGTGTAAGTTTTCTTTCAGAAATGCTTGAATTTGAACACACTGAATTCCTATGGTTCCAGGTATCCTGAGGAAAACAAAGTAAAACAAAACAAAAACAAAGATTCCGAAAGTCAGATGGGTGTTTGTCTTCTCTGTCACCCAGAATCAAAGGGGCCCATAGTAAAGAGAGATGTGCTAGTACTAGTATTAAAATTGTCCAAAATGGAATTCAGCATCTTGTCTCCATACCCTAATTACTCTCCTAGGTTCTTTTCCTGGTTCATGGCACCACCATATTCACAACTGACCAAATAAAAACCTGAGCATTGTGTATGTCTCCTCTCTGCCTCCCTGTTCCCCATATTCAGACAATCACTAAGCCCCACCAAAGCCACCTCCTAAATATCTCTCAAATCTGCCGCCACCATCAAAACCTCACTATTTCTGGCTGTCATTGCAATTGCTCATCCCTTCTTCAATAGATCATCCACACTGCCACCAGAGTTATGTTTCTTGTGCACAAATCTGTCCTATTCTTCTACTCAGAGTTCTTCAATGGCTCCTACTACATACTGCATGTAGCCTGAATTGCTGTGCAGGGCACTCCAGGCCACCCAAATTCTGCCCTCCATCTCTTTCTCCAGCCCCATCTCCCACCACATCCCCTGTCTTCTCCAGCCATGCTCTGACAGAACTGAGTCATCTGTGGATCCCAACACATAACCCTCCTCATGCCTCCAGGCCTTCTCACCTGCTTCTTCCTCCAGCTTTCAGCTACACCTCAAAAACTGAAAAGCTTCCCTTGACTCCTCCACAAAGACAATAGAGACAAGTGTTCTTTTTTTTTTTAAGATGGAGTCTTGTTCTTGTCGCCCAGGCTGGAGTGCAATGGCGTGATTTCAGCTCACTGCAACCTCCGCCTCCTGGGTTCAAGCGATTTTCCTGCCTCAGCCTCCCAAGTAGCTGCGACTACAGGTGCCCGCCACCATGCCCAGCTAATTTTTGTATTTTTAGTAGAGATGGGCTTTCACCATGTTGGCTAGGCTGGTCTCGAACTCCTGACCTCAGGTAATCCACCCGCCTCGACCTCCCAAAGTGCTGGGATTACAGGTGTGAGCCACCACGCCCAATCAAGTGTTCATTTTCTAACTTATCCATGCTGTTGTGGTGCAATGCCTCCATCTCCTTTTCAGCAAATAAATCTCATTATGTCATAATTCAAATAAATAATCACTAAGATGCATTGAGTGCTTGCCATGTGCCAGGTTACATGCACTGCCTTACTTAATCCTCATAACAACACTGTGAGGTAGGTAATATTATAATCACCATTTTAAAGAGAAGGAAATGGAGGCACAGAGAAATTGAGTAACTTGCCTGCAGTCTCAAAGTGCCGTGGCACCAGCCAAGATATGAACCCATACTCTGAACTCATACTTTTAGTAACTTTTAACTATACAGTGGTGTTGCTTTTCTTGTTGTTGTTATTTTGCCATTAGACTATACCTTGAGACCAGTACTCTGTCTTTCAGTTTGGTACTCCCAGAACTTAACAATGTGTAGGATATATAGCTGACAATTAGTAAATATTTGTTGAGTGAATCAGTCTACTTATAAAATTATTTATTTATATGGACTCAATTTTCTCTTATCTTGCTGGCATATTCTCAGAATTTTTGGATGAAAAGTATTTCTATTTGGAATTGTTTGAATCAGGACTTACATTTCACATGCTTCTTTCTGAAAGATTTGCTCTGTTTGGTATTGCATACCACATTCTTTCAGAAATAAAGAACAAAAGTTATACTTGGAAATATGTATTATCTCAATTAGCACATCCTCCTTCTAAATTCACTGATAATACTGTCATGTACAATGTTCTTGAAAATTTATCTTCATCTCCCAAGCAATCTTCCCTTTTCTTCTCTAGTTAGTAATTAGGATTTTATAAATATAATGTACCTTTTCTTCTCAATTATTTTATTTATTTTTGTTTGTTTTTGTTTGAGATGGAGTTTCGCTCTATAGCCAGGCTGGAGTGTAGTGGCGCGATCTTGGCTCACTGCAACCTCTGCCTCCCGGGTTCAAGCAATCCTCCTGCCTTAGCCTCCCGAGTAGCTGGGACTACAGGCACGTGCCACCACACCTGGCTAATTTTTGTGGGTCTTTTTAGTAGAGATGGGGTTTCACCATGTTGGGCAGGATGGTCTTGATCTCTTGACCTTGTGATTCGCCCGCCTTGGCTTCCCAAATACTCCCTGGGATTACAGGGTGCGCCACTGCTCCCGGCTGATTTTATTTTAATTTTTAAGAGACAGTGTCTCGCTGTATCACCCAGGCTGATCTCAAACTGCTGGGCTTAAGGGATCCTCCAGCTTCAGCTTCCTCGGTAGCTGGAACTACCAGTCTTCTCAATTATTTTTGTTTATTTCTACTTAATCAATTGTTAGTATGAATTTTGTAATCACATTTCTTTTGAAAATGTATCAACCTCTCTGACCTAATTTATTGACCTACAAGTCTAAAGGAAAGCCAGCTTTGATCACCACACAGAAATAGATTCTGTATTGTGATGCTCATAGAAGGAAGGAAAATTGGCATCTCTGTTACCTGGAAGTAGATCACCTGGCCTTGAGACTGCTTGCCTCCTACCTGATGGAGGTAGAGAGGAGAGTTATGCTGCCAAAGATCCATCTTGAGGGAAGTGACAGGCTCAAGTTGGTCACTTTTGTTTGCAGTGTTTTTAGTAGGCACTTTGCTAGAAACAGGAGACAATGGACCATAACCTCTGTGAGAAGGAACCACTATCACTGCACGATGGGACCAGCAGATTCACATAAGGCCACTGGCTGGAGAGAAGGGCCTGAGGAGGACTAGGAGAGGTCCAGCTCCATACGAAAAAAACCAAAAGCCCATAATTGGGCAGACTTCTTGTTATGTACTTTTTGAAAATCCATGGCAAATCCATTTGTCTCTGAACTACCCTGCTTCCTTTCAACTCTCATTCTTCCTATTTCTTGAATCCCAAGTGATTTCATGTGTTTCCTGCTTTAGAGATTTTGCTTCCCTGGATGCAGGCTTTATTTGTGTGTGTGTTCCATGCAGATGGGTGGTCTCTTTCAAGTGTATCATCAGATTTAAGACACGCAGCTGTAAGTGCTTTCGCTCCAGCTCAGACCATATCTGAGACAATGTGGAATTTAAAGAAGCCTTAAGTGTTTTGTTAAGAGGAAGGAAATCATGCCAGATTCATTCATTCACTCACTGATCAAACATTTTGTGTGCCTCCTATGAACTAGGCATCTTGCTAGGCATCCCAAAGACGGGATGATCCAGCCTCTTCCCTTGGGAAGCTTACAGTGCTATAGGGAGACAGGCATGGAACAGATACTAGAATATAACGAGCTGATTGCTTCAGTAGAGACATATAGAAAGTGCAGTGGAAACACAAAGTAGGAGATCCTAAGCCTGCCCAGAAATTCTAGGAAAGCTTCCCCACAGCTGAAACTTAAGAGATAAGCAAGGCCAAGCATGACAGCTGACGCCTATCGTCCCAACACTTTAGAAGGCCGAGGCAAGAGGATCACTTGAGTCCAGGAGTTTCAGCCCAGTCTGGGGAACATAGTAAGACCCAATCTCTACAACATAAAAATGGAAAAATCAGCCAGTCATGATGGTGTGTGCCTATAGTCCCAGCTACTCGGGAGGCTAAGGCAGGAGGATCGCTTGAGCCCAGGAGGTTGAGGCTGCAGTGAGCTATGATGATGCCACTGCACTCTGGACTAAGTGACACAGAAAGACTCTGTATCCAAAAAAAAACCCAAACAAACAAACAAACAAAAAGAAGAAGAATTTACTAGGCGGACAAGTAGGGCAGAGGGTGTTTCAGACAGACGGAATAACTTGTAGAGATGGGGAAACAAGAACACAGCATGTTTGAGGAGCTGTAGGAGAGTCAGTTCTGTGTCTCTGGAGCTGAGGATGAGAGGCAGGAGTCAGCTGGAAGTAGGGCTGCAGGGGTGGGCAAGGGCCACCTCAGGAAGAGCTTGCTCTACCAGCCCATTGATACTGTAAGCAGTGTGGAGTCCCCAAGGAAATCTGAGCCAGGGAGTGATAGGCTCAGATAGATAGATAGATAGATAGATAGATAGATAGATATAGATAGATAGATAGATAGATAGATAGATAGGCAGCAGACAGACAGACAGATAAAATTTTTTTTTTTTTTTTTGAGACAGAGTCTCGCTGTGTCAAACAGGCTGGAGTGCAGTAGTGCGATCTCAGCTCACTGCAAGCTCCGCCTCCCAGGTGTACGCCACTCTCCTGCCTCAGCCTCCTATAGCTGGTACTACAGGCGCCTGCCACCACACCTGGCTAATTTTTTTTTGTATTTTTAGTAGAGATGGGGTTTCACCGTGTTAGTCAGGATGGTCTCAATCTCCTGATCTCATGATCCGCCTGCCTCGGCCTCCCAAAGTGCTGTGAGTACAGGCGTAAGCCACCATGCCCAGCCAGATATTTTTTAAGTTTTGCTTTTTACTGACACAAAATAATTGTGCCTATTTATGGGATACAGTGTGATGTTTCGACACATGTAGACATTGTGTAATGATCAAATCAGAGTAATTAGCATATCTATCACCTCATTGATCATTTATTTCTTTGTGGTGAGCGCATTTAGAATCCTTTCTTCTAGCTACTTTGAAATATACAATAATACATTATTGTTAACTACAGTCACCCTACCGTGCGATAGAACACCAGAACTTATTCCTCCTATCTCACTGTAACTTTGTACCTATTGACCAACCTCTCCTCATCTCCCCCTCACTGTTAGGCCTCTGAGCCCAAGCTAAGCCATCATATCCCCAGTGACCTGCACGTATACATCCAGATGGCCTGAAGCAACTGAAGATCCACAAAAAAAGTGAAAATAGTTTAACTGATGACCATTGTGATTTGTTTCTGCTCCACCTTAACTGATCAATGTACTTTGTAATCTCCCCTGCCCTTAAGAAGTTTCTTTGTAATTCTCCCCACCCTTGAGAATGTACTTGGTGAGCTTCATCCCCTGCCCCTAAAACATTGCTCTTAACTTCATCGCCTATCCTAAAACCTATAAGAACCAGTGATAATCCCACCACCCTTTGCTGACTCCTTTTACAGACTCAGCCCGCCTGCACCCAGGTGAAATAAACAGCCATGTTGCTCACACAAAGCCTGTTGGTGATCTCTTCACACGGACACGTGAGACACTCACCACTCCCTCCCCAGCCTCTGGTAACCACTATTCTCCTCTCTACTTCTACGAGATCCCCTTTTTTAGATTCCGCATATGAGTGAGATCATGAGATATCTGTCTTTCTGTGCTTGGATCTTTCTGTGCTTGGATTATTTCATTTAACACAATGTCCTTTAGGCTCATCCATGTTGTCACAAATGAAAAGATTTCACGCTTTTCGGGCTGAATAGTATTCTATTGTGCATATATATATCACATTTTTTAATCCATTCATCCATTGATGGACACTTAGGCTGATTGTATATATTGGCTGCAGTGCACATGGGAGTGCATATATATCTTTGACATACTGATTTAAATTCCTTTGTGGGTTTTTTGTTGTTGTTGTTTTGTTTTGTTTTATTTTTGAGATAGTCTCACTCTGTCACTCAGGCTGGAGTGCAGTGCTTCAGTGGCTCACTGCAACCTCTACCTCCTGGGTTCAGGCAGTTCTCGTGCTTCAGCCTCCCAAGTAGCTGGGATCACAGGTATGCACCACCATGTCCAGCTAATTTTTGTATTTTTAGTAAAGACAAGGTTTCGCCATGTTGGCCAGGCTAGTCTTGAACTCCCGGCCTCAAGTGATCTGCCTGCCTCGGCCTCCCAAAGTGCTGGCATTGCAGGCATGAGCCTCTGTGCCTGGCTTGATTTCATTTCCTCTGGATATATACCACGTAGTGGGATTGCCGGATCATATGATAGTTCTATTATTAATTTTTTGAGGGACCTCAATAATGTTTCCACAATGGCTGTACTAATTGTAATTTCGATCAACAGTCTATAAGAGTTCCCCTTTCTGCATATCCTCGCCAGCATTTGTTACTTTTTGCTTTTTGATAATAGCCATTCTAACTGGCGTGAGGCGACAGCTCATTGCAGTTTTGATTTGCAGTTCCCTGGTGTTAATGATGTTGAGTTTGTCTTCATGTACCTGTTGGCCGTACACATGTATGTCTTCTTTTGATAAATGCCTATTCGGGTCTTTTGCCCATCGGATTATTTGTTTTTCTGCTATTGAGTTGTTTGAGTTCCTTGTATATTCTGGATATTGAACCCTTGTCAGATAAGCATAGTTGGTAAACATTTTCTCCCATTCCACAGGTGGTCTCTTCACTCTGCTCACTGTTTCCTTTGCCGTACAGAAGCTCTTTAGGTTGATATAATACCATTCTTCTATTTTTTTTCTTTTGTTGCCTGCGTTTTTGAGGTACCATCCAAAAAAATCTTTGCCCAAACCAATGTCCTGAAGTGTTTCGTCTATTCTTTATTCAAATAGTTTCATATTTCTGGCTCTTACATTTAAGTCCTTAATCCATTTTGAGTTGATTTTTGTATATGGTGAGAGATGGGAATCTAGTTCCATTCTTCTGCATGTAGCTATCCAGGTTTTCCAGCACCATTTATTAAAGAGAATGTTCTTTCCCCAATGTGTGTTCCTGGTGCCTTTTTCAAAACTCAGCTCGCTATAAATGTGTGGGCTTACTTCTGGTTTCTCTATTCTGTTCCACTGGTCTGTGTGTCTGTTTTTATAGACGGACTGAGATTTGCATGCTGGAAGCTAACCCTGCAGCAAAGGTGAGTATGAGAAATAGTGCTTGAACTAAGCCAGGGGCAGTGGGGATGGAGAGGAGGCAGATGGGCAGTTATAAGAAATGATTAGACTCTACCAATGACTATTAAAGTTCTCACATTGACTTCTTTCTATTTTAGTATAGTATTTAGTAATAGATTTTTTGGCTAGAAATAGCTGAAACTAGATAGCCTTATAATACATACAATTAAAACTAACATGGAAACAGCATGCCAATATTCAATTAGAGTTCTTCTTTTTGCAATTCAATTTGAAAATAATCTGTATGCTGTCAGTAATTTAAGACCCATTATTACTGTGATAATAGTAATAGGTAACACTCCCCTAGGGAACTATGCTGTAATGTGGCAGAGATAATATACAACACATTAGGAACTAAACGACACTTATTTTTTAAAAATCTAGAGACATTAACATCACCATATGATTTATGTTTTCTTAAAGAATGAATCCGTAATACAAACCCATTGATATTGCCTTGAAATGATCTAGATTGAGAAGTGTGATTTTCTGATAATTATGGACAACATGACCAATATTTATAATAGAAAAAATAATGTCATAAATGTAAAAACTGGCACTATTAACATATGTCAAGATGCTTTGTTGTCATTATCATCAGTGATTACTTGCTTAGCATCTGCCCTTACCCAGGCACATGAAGAACGGAAGAAGTCGCAGACCCAGGCAGGAGGTGTAACATACAGAAAGGTCCTGAGGTAGGAAGGGATTTGGCTTGAGGAGCTAAATGAGAGCAGTGGGGCTGAGGGAAAGGAAATGAGCTGAGCAGGGGCATGAGGTGGTCCTGGAGTGGTAGACAGAGGTTTCTTTAATTAATAGTAAATGTTCCTTCAAATTTTGGTCATAGCTGGGTGTGTTGGCACTTGCCAACAGTCCTAGCTACTCAGGAGGCTGAAGCAGGACTATTGCTTCAGCCTAGGAGGTCGAGGCTGCAGTAAGCTTTGATGGTGCCACTGCATTCTAGCCTGGGGGGCAGAGTGAGGCTCTGTCTCTAAAAAAAATTTTTCTTTCTTTAATTTTTGTCTTTCCGATTTAATTTCTTGGTTTTATTAGACACTGTTGTTATTCCCATTACACTCCACACTTGACTACATCACCTGGTCCTCTTACAATCTTTTTGACCTTCTTTCTTTAGTCTCCTTCATGGATTTATCTTCTTCTTTCCACTCCCTAAGCACTGGTGTTCTGCTACATTCTTCCTGGGAGTACATTTCTCCTCATGCCCCTACGCTGTCCTTGAGGATCTTGGCCATATTCACACCTCCATGAGAGTGACTCCCCCATCTGCAGGTCTGGTAATCATTTCTCTCCCAATCCTTTGGCCTGAATATCCCACAGATTCTAACTCAGTCTGATAAAACTAAAACCATCTTTCCCTCAAAACCTGTTACTTCTCTTATATTACCTCTTTTTAGAGGTAGGACCTCCATCCACCCAAAGCCAGATTTAAAAAAATTTTTTTAATTTTTTTTTTTTAAGACAGGGTCTCACTTTGTCACCCAGGCTGGAGTACAGTGGTACAATCTCAGCTCGCTGTAGCTTTGACCTCTTGGACTCAAGTGATCCTCCCACCTCAGACCTCCAGGTAGCTGGCACTACAGGAGCCTGCCACCATGCCTGTCTAATTTTTTTTTTTCTGTATTTTTGTAGAGATGGGGTTTTGTCATGTTGGCCAAGCTGGTCTTGAATTCTTGAGATCAAGTGATCTGCCCACCTCAGCCTCCCAAAATGCTAGGATTACAGGTGTGAGCTACCACACCTGGCCAATTCTTAAATTTTTTATTCCAAAGCCAGAACTTTTAAGTCAATTCTTATCTTCCCATCCCTCCACCCAGGTCCTCATTTTCCACAATAATCAATCACCAAGTTATTTCAGTTTTAGCTACTAAACATTCTTTAATATGTCCTTTCCATGCTTGTTCAAGCCTCTGACCTAGTTCAAGAACTCCTCATCTCTTCCTTTAACTACTAAAATACCTCCTACTTGCCTCCCTGCCCCCAGTCCTTCTCCTCTTCAGTCTGTCCCCCAGAGAACCCAAATAATCTACCTAAAATGGAAGGCTGACTATGACTATGACTCCCCTACACATCACCCATTAGTGCAAGTCCAATCTCCTTGACAGAGCATGAAATTCCCTCCATGATATCTTTTTATATAGTGTATTCTAGCAGGACTAAGCTAAATCAAGTTCCTTGAACAAGGATACATTCACATGCTTCTGTGTTGGGCAGGCTGAATTAAGAGATGCTTTCCTCTTCTCACCTCTATCACTATGCCTGCCCCATCACATCTAAATTGCCCACACCCACCCTTCCAAACTGGGCTGCAGAAAATAGGTCTTACTCACATTTGTTAATCCTAGAGCCTAGCATTTTTTTCCTTCATTCAATGAGTATTGATCAAGTGTCTACTACTTCCCAGGGTTCTGGGAAAACAGCAGTAAACAAAACAAAGTTTCAGTCTTCATGGATCTGATATTCTAGTGAGGGAACTGCAGGAGATTGCCTACATAACAGGCACTGAAGATCTTGTACTCATAATAAAAATTTTTGAAAATCAAGCAAATAAAAGAGTGTTCTTAAACCACTGTCTAAGCACACTGTCTGAGAGACTGCTCTGACTCACTTTTCCTTTAAACAACAAATATGGTGGTGACTAAGGCAACTTAAGTAACAGACTGAACTGCCCTCACCATGGATCCTGTGGTCTTTAGTAAATGATAATCTGATTAAGTAGCAGAAAATATTTTCCCACATACATGGAGATATAACCTCATATTCAAATAATCCTCTGGAGCAGGAAGGGAATGAATAATAGCCCATTTAAGTGAATATTTTGAAAAGCTGTAGGAGATTAAAGATTTCTAAAGATACCTTAAGATATTATCACATTAGTAAGCTATTTCTCCCACTTAGAACCCTATCCTGTTTATATAAGAAGAGGCAAATTGACATATTTCCTCTTTCCCTAATATGTACTTGGTAGGTAACTTCCTAAACAACTTTTATTCACGGATGATACAATAAATGATTCACTATTTTCCACAAAAGGAATAACTGAGGAGAATAAGATTGTTATAAGAAACATATAAATCTTGAAATAACTGTGTTCTCCTCTTTGCTTCCCCCATTTAAGTTAGTTCTCTCCAATAAACATCTTTCTGGATTTCTAAATGTCTGGATTTTTGCCTTTGCTGATCCACTTCTTCTTGAGTTTTCATGATTGTTCAGAACACAATGTCCCTTTAGCCTCTCCAACCCCAAAAAGCTCTTCTACTTTTGAGGTGTGAATTTCAATTGGTTTCCTGAGCTACATCTCTATAAAGCTCTCCTGCAAGTGAATCAAACTAAACATGTTCATTTTCCCAACCTGCAGCAAACCTGCTCCCTGAGTGTGTAAGAGACACAGCTGAGGAAGGCACACCATCCTTTATGCAGATGCTCAAGCCAAAACTCTGGTGCCATCCTTGATTTGCTCCCTCTCTTCCTTATCCTCACATTCAGTTGAGCTCTTTCTCATTGTTTCTTCTTCCTCAGTGTCTCCCAACTGTGCTGACTTTGCTACATGCTTACTGCCTCTCCCTAACACAGGCGTTCATAACTTTTCACCTGGATGACTGCTTTATAATTGGTCACTATGCATCTATGATTCCCATATCTGTCTAGCAGATAGAAGTGACCTTTTCAGAATAAAAAAAATCTGACCATGTTATTGTTCTGACGATACTGAATGTCCTTCCACGGCCCAAAGAGCAGAGATCAAATTCCTTAATGTGGCCTCTGGACCCTCAATGACCTGATCCCTGTCTACCTCTTAAACATCATCTCTCACCATACTTCTCAGGCCATACCCAAATGTGTGGGTTTCTTGATGTCTCACAGTTTTAAACCTCTATGCCTTTGTGCAGGCTGCTTCTCTGGCTCACAGAACATCCTTTCTTCTCTGGGAAAAGAAGTCCTCTGAGCCAGGTTAGGTTTCCCCTCTCTGTTTCCCACACTCATCATACTGTGTAACCACTTGCCCCACTCCTGTCTTCCCACTAGAATGTAAGTACTAGGAGGAGGAATCATGGCTGTTTTGTTCATTCCAGTATTCTCAGCACGGAGCACAATGTAGTCAGAGTAAATACTTGTTAACTAAATGAGTAGTGTGATTCTAACTGAAAATTCACCATTAAGAATTGAGAATGAACACAATTATTAGAAAATATGGGAAATTTTCCCCCAAATGGCACAACTGGTCACATTTGATCTTTGCTGGGTATCTGCAACATTCCAGTTTAAATCCTGAATGTTATGTCTGTAGTCAAATTTGCACTTACTCAGACCTATAATCAATCAGGCTGGTGTTTAGCTGCCCAAGTTGACATCTGGGATGACTCATTTTAATTTGACTGTTTGAGGTTAGCTTCCTCAGCTGTTGTAGCACTGTAATTGTCAATCATTTGCTTTTTAGATCAGAGTTTAACTGACTTGGAGGAAGAAAACAACAGAAGACTTATTTTTCAATCTTGTAGCAGAAAACAATTAGTATAATTCCCCATAGAAATCCATTTACAATTCTCTTAAATTATATATATGCTTCGGAAGAAAATAAAAACAGAGACTAGAACTCAAGGCTATACTCCGAAGTTTTTTGTTTTTTGTTTTCTTGAGACAGGATCTTACTCTGTTGCCCAGGTTTCCCAGGCTGGAGTGCAGTGGTACAATCACAGCTCACTAGCCTCGACCTCCCGGGCTCAAGCCATACTCCCACCTCTCAGCCTCCTGAGTAGCTGGGTCTGTAGGTGCGCATCATCACACCTGGCTAATTTTTGTATGTTTTGTAGAGATGGGGTTTCATCATGTTACCCAGGCTGGTCTCAAACTCTTGGGTTCAAGTGACCTGCCTGCCTCAGTCTCCCAAAGTGCTGGAATTACAGGCATGAGCCATTGTGCCTGGCCTATATTCCTAAGTTTTTAACTTGTCCTCTGTAGATAAAATTTTAATATACAGTCTTTAAAAATAAAACCTGAGCTTTCCCCAAATGCTAAAAACTAAATAAGCATTTTAACCTTTACTCCATTCAGTTAGCAAATATTCCCCAGGCCCTTCAGCCTTGTGGTAAGTGCTGTGGGGGAATCATATTTTGATGTGTTTTATAATGTGCTTTGATTCTCTACTTCTCATCACTCTGTGACCCTTCAGACAACAGCTGGCCATTCTACTCCTATGTGTCAGGAAAAGGTTCTTACAGAAGAACACAGGAGAAAAATCCTGGGCCTTTAAGCTTCAAAAGCCCAAGCCCTGAAAGACTTGGAGCATAACATTTTTCAAAACCATGTAATCGGCTGGAACATTCTTTTCCACCCTCAGATTAGGAAAATAATCTATGTCAAAAGGAGAGGAGCAAATATGAGAAGAGGGGAGAGAGGAGGTGGAGGGGAAGAAGATGAGAAGGGAGAGGAGGAAAGGAGAGGACAGGGGAAAAGAGGAGGGGAGGGGAGAGCCAGAGGGAAGCAAATGCTGAGAAATTCACCATATGGGGCTCTGTTCTAGACCTTCTCAGTCTCTACCCAGCTAGAGAAAAAGTTAGAACCCCCAGGTAGGCTTGGGGACCTAAGTAGATGGGAACCCATTCCACCTTTCCCAGGAGGGTTGATAAAAGCAGTAAGACAGAGTGTTCCTGTGCTCGTCATTGCATCAGTTAAGAGTCAATGGGAAAAGGAGAAACAACCCTGAGCATTCAAAACTGAGATTTAATTTTAATGGGGGAGTGGCTACATAGGTGGTAGAGAAACTGAGAAGCCAATGGGACAGTGACAAAATCTAGAACTTAGCAGCAGTAGGAAGCCACTACTGTCCCTATGCTGGAAGGACAATGGGAAGATATGATGTTATAGAAGCCCAGAGGTCAAGGTCATTCAGGGAAGCTAGAACCACAGCAGGCCTGTGGTTCAGAGGGGAGTATACCACTAAAGAAATGCAGCTGATGATGATGATGCAAAGAAAGGTAGAGGAAAACCCTGGAATATCCCTTCTGCTGGCCCTTTAATCACTCACAAATGTCTCACAGGCACCAACCCTACTCTGGAATCCAGCTGACTTGTGTGAGTCACTGTGTAGCGGAGCAAGGGGAGGGTGAGTCATGGGTTTGGGGGCAAAAACATCCATGATGCGGGAGCAAGAAAATGTCTCCAGCAGGTGTCTAGGACTGTGGACCTAAGACAGCCTCACAGGATCTCCATGACGCAGAAAAACCCAGAGGAGCCCCGAGCAAGGCAGACATGACAGGGAAGCCTGAAGACTTGAAGGGGCCTTGGAGTTGGAACAAGGAAGAGACATCCGGGATCCACTTGGACAGGAAACTAAACACCAAATGGGCCCTCGTACATCTCAGTGAATTCCAGCTTGGACAGAAGACAACATTGAGAAGACCAGACACTGACCCTGCCATAATGAGTTGACTCCATGATACTGCTCCCTACCCACAATCTCCTATCACTCATGGATGATATGGAAGGGAAGAGGAGATCATCTAGCACAAAGGAGGCTGAATCCAAGTTCATTCATAGATAAAGAAAGGAAAGAACCTAGACCAATGAACAGATCTAGTCCTTCATTTAAAAGACCCCACTGAATGTTGACGAAGGATGAACACATAACACAGATGTCTGCAATGCAGTGAGAAGCGGAGAGAAACAGTTCATGTTAAAGGATGCACTGGGGCTATCCCTCCTATATAGGAAGGATATAGGATATAAGATATTGTCTTCCTATATCCCTCCAAATGCATGATTTTCAAGAGAAGTCCATATATTCCTTAATATAACTATAGCCCATTTAGTTCTTTCAGAAACATGACAAATCTCTCAGGGTTATCCTCCTTTTGATTAGTAAATGGGGCAGTCCCAGAGGGATAAGATGGATATGGCCTGAGTCTCAACCCTGATGAATACAATCAGCAGCTTGCAGGAAATGAATTCCTTAAAATATATCCTTTTGTAGATTTGTTGAGGCCATTTCTAGACTTATAGTCTTGAACTAAAGACTTAGATCTCAAGGCATTCAGGCAGTCTTATAAAATGTGCAATCTGTAAGAAACATATAGTTAAGCCATCTAACATATATTATCTCCAAAACTTCTATAATGAAACAAATCTCAAATTATCATGACATACTCTGATCTGTCATGACTTTCCTCCAAATACTATATTTTGCTATTTTTTTAAACAGAGAAACATGACTGTTGATTCACAAAGAAACTTTTTTATCACCCTTCTAGAAACAATATCCCTAAAATTCACTTTCATAATAGGATAAGAAATAAAACATATTGTTGTTCTCTCCATTGTTTACAAAATAGCAAATAATTGTATTATAGAAAACAAAAGTCATTGTACTGTTTTGAATTTTTTTTACCTCATTAGAGATGTCTGTTCCAGAGAGATCTATTGATACCAAGGAAAAGATGTTTACAATATATCCAATTCCTTGGGCTGTCAAATGGTCACAATTTCGTAAACTCAAGTAGTTTAAATTAGGGCAGCTAAAAGAAAGTAGCATGAATTAATTTTAGCTGTTAATCATATTGTCAGTAAGCAATTTCTTCATATAAAAACTCTCTTGGGAAAACAAATGGTATCGAAGCAAGGATTTTCCTTTACTCAACATAAAAGTAAGACTAAAAGTAAAAAGTAATTTGACATTACAAAGCTGGATGAAAGGGCAGTAGATTATTATATGACTTTCTGTAATTTAGTTTCATATTGTGACTTCTACAAGGAAAAAATATATCACATACATATAAAAACTATCATGTAAGTACCACAATGAATGACCTCTAAAAGTGCAAGTTAAGATCCCTACTTATCCCTTACAAGTGTGCTACAGGAATTGTACAAGACCTCTGACAAGAGGGGAGTCAAGAATAAAGTAACCAGCCAGAATACCCCTTGGAAAATGCTGGAGTAAAGATAATCTCCTTGAAAAAGTACAGCCACTCATATCTAGATATTCATTATTTCAGGAATGACTCCATCTCAGATGTAATTTAAATATAATAATATAATTTAAAAATTGGTCCAATCTATGACTTCCTATGTCTTTCACATGGTTTCACTGAATATTTAACCAGCTTCTGGGCATCTCTGATGTTCCCCCCAATATCATGACATCTTTGCTTTTAGGTATCTCATTTCTCCTATTATCAAATATACAATTACTAATGATATGATGTAAAAGACTGTTTTATCATACCGCTCAGATAGTTTCATAACAGAGGCATCGCTTAGCCGCACGCAGTTGCTTAAATTTAGCTCTCTTATCCTTATGCTTGCAGGACCATCAAGAAATTGCCTTAGCCCCATATCACCAATTCTGTAGGAAAGAGTGAGAAAAACTTTACATGTGATTCTATATATAAACATATAGAATAGTATTAAAGTAATAGCTACCATACCCAATATAGTTCCAAAATACCAAGGTAATATCTATACACTGGTATTTTGTCAATATTTTAAAACTAAATTTGATTATATAGATTTTAATGTAAGAAAAAAGTAGAAATGAGAGGAATGGGAGAAGTATTAATTAAAATGTTATTTCTGTTCCTTTGTTCATAATTTTTAATAAGACAGATGGCCCTCAAGATCTTTTTCTCTTGGGTTAAAATGTGATCAAGTTAAGTAGTCCCTGATACCATTTCCTGCAAAAGAAAAAGATCAAAACTTAGAAGAGTGAGAACCAAGACTAACAGTCAAACTACTGCCAGGATTTTGGAGAAATTTTCACTAAACACAAGGTCAATTTGCTAGACAGGAAACCCAACATGAGCCCTTTGGCTTCTTTCCTTCTGAATCAGAGACAACCTGATGCTGGAAGAAGACCTTGACCTCAGCCTTCCCACACTATCCTAATCAGAAACTTCTGTGTGTCAGTGCCATACCCCTACCATGTTGATCTTGCTTTATAAATGGCTGGATGTTCGTTTGGCCCATTAGTTCCCTGTCTTCCATTGGAATCTTCATTTCTAATTCCCTTTGAGAACCACCAGATCCTTCTAGGAAGCATTTCAGGAAATAAAGCAGGACAGGAGTTTCCACCAATGCAATCCTAAGAGGCAGTTTCACAACAGCTCTACGGGTGGGCATACAGATGGGAAGAACATTGGGAGCAAAACATGCTGATTGCTGACATCCGTTACACCCCCTGTTGGTTCAGATTTGCAAAGAACTGAGCAGTAAAGACAAAAGATACCCTGTTTCAGCTGAATGAGCCATAGTAAGTGGATGCCTGCTGTGCCTATCAACCCACCTTCCACCTGTAAGAGGGGGAGTGTGCCAGCACCTAGGAAAGCAGTTAAGGGTGTGTGTGTGTAGAAATTCATATTATAGTCAAGAAAGGATTAAAAGTCAATGGAAAAGATTATTGAGGTAATGATCCAAATTAATTGGTTAATGCAGTTAGGGCCAAACCTGGGTGTGTATCAAAAGTATCCATGCTAGTTTTTTTTTTTTTGTATTTTTCTTTTTTTAAATACACAAGCTGGGGTTTCAACCCTAAAGATTCAGACTCAATAGCTCTGAAGTGGGGCTTGGGAAACTACAGTTTTTGTTTGTTTTTTGTTTTGGAGACCAAGTCTCACTCTGTCACCCAGGCTGGAGTGCAGTGGTGCGATCTCGGCTCACTACAAGCTCTGCCTCCCGGGTTCATGCCATTCTCCTGCCTCAGCCTCCTGAGTAGCTGGGACTACAGGCGCCTGCCACCATGCCCAGCTAATTTTTTGTATTTTTAGTAGAGACGGGGTTTCACCATGTTGGCCAGAATGGTCTCGATCTCCTGACCTCGTGATCCGCCTGCCTGGGCTTCCCAAAGTGCTAGGACTACAGGCGTGAGCCACTGCGCCCGGTGGGCGTCTATAGTTTTATTCAGCTCCTCAGGTGATTCTGACACCTTAGGATTTTTACTTTTAAATTCTTTTAAATATGTATTTTTAATTTATCTTTTTGTTGCTGATTCCTGAGTTAATTGCTTTGTAGTGAGAGAATATCATTTGTTGATAAAAATAGTTTGAAAGTTGCTGGAACTTGCTTTTAAACTTTGTTCATGGTTGATTTTTTAAAGGATTGATGTGTGTTTGAGAAAAACATATATTGTTTTAACTCTCCAACTTACTATCTTAGATCTAACTCTTATATATACATTTTAAAACCTTAAAACTCTGATACTTGTTAGGCAGGAATCTAGACCCAACATGGCGGCGTTACCCGGTGTAGCAGGCCTTTCGTTGAAGACTCCCTTCACCCTTGTACACACCCGCAGACTTACATGCATCAGAGTTCTGGCTGGGCAACCACACTCCCCCATGACCTGCAGCTCACCTGCATTCCACAAGTTCGTAAATAGCAGTTTCAGTTAACAGTTTCCAAAGACCCCTTCCTCATGACCCTTACTCAACTCCTGCCCTAGTAGTTTCAAGACCCCCCCAGGCCCTGTTTGCACAACCAGTTTCCCTACCTCTCAGGCTATAAAAAGCCCCTATCCTCCTCCCTCAGCGCGACTTCCTTGGCCCACGCCTTTGGACCGAGGAACCTTGCCCACGAGTCCTAATAAAAGCTATTCTCACTGCTGTTTGCCTTGTGTCTTCGTTCCCGGTTCGGCTCCAGCCTCAGTTTACCTTTACATTTGGTGCCGAAACCCGGGAGGGGACCCCTCCCTGGACCCCTGCTAGGTCGGGCAGGCTCTCCTCTCCCCGAGCCAGGATCCCCTCCTCAAGCCTGGAGGACTCAATTCGATCACTGCTGGGTAAGTTTTCCCCCCGTTCTGAAGGTTCCCTCCAGGAGTCCCTGTCCGAAACGCGCGGCCGCGTCAGGGGCTCTCTCCGGTCAGCTATGACCTTGGCACTGGGGACTAGGAGACATCCAACCTCCCTGAAAGCCACCGTACCCCGCACTCCACGTGGCAGTGAGAGGACGCTCCCATTGCCTCTGGACTGCTCGCCTTGAGACCATAGGAACTACCCAGTCCAAACCATACCGAAAATCTCCTCTGGGGTGCCTCTTGGCGAATCTCCAGACTTTAAGTCTCAGCCAAGACATAAAACGAAAGCGGCTCATTTTCTTCTGCACAATAGCATGGCCGCAATATAAATTGGATAATCAGTCTCAGTGGCCTGCAGAAGGCACTCTAGACTTTAACATTCTCACAGATCTGACCAGCTTCTGTAAGAGACTAGGCAAATAGTCCGAGATACCCTATGTTCAGGCCTTCTAGGACTTGCGTTCTCACCCAGACCTCTGTGCCCGATGTTCGTTGGCCCAGGTCCTGCTTGCGAAATCTACTCCCTCAGCCAAGGAGAAGGACAACTCTTCCTCCTTCTCTGAGCCTCCTGACACTCTTTCCCTGCCTCCTCTTTGGCCCCCCACTCAACCCCTTCCTTACCCTAACCCCTCGTTGTCCCCATCCTCGTCGGCACCACCCCTTCCCTCTACCCCTTCTGTGTCCCCACCAAACCTGACAGATCCTGCCTCTCCTACCTCCACCTCCTCCCCTTCCTCACCTGTCTCAGCCCATACTTGGTCCAGGACCGACCTCCTGTGTCCCTTATGAGAGGTGCCAAGCGCCGAAGGAGTAGTCCGGGTCCATGTGCCGTTTTCATTGGCAGACTTGTCTAAGGTTGAGGAGCGTGCAGGCTCCTTTTCGGCCAATCCTACTCGTCATATCAAAGAGTTCAGGTATCTATGCCAGGCATATGATCTCACCTGGCACGACCTCCATGTCGTTATGACCTCAACCCTGTCTCCTGAGAAGCAGGAACGCATCCTAGCGGCAGCCAGGCAGCACGCTAACCAGGTTCATTTAACTGACCCTGCCATGCCAGTTGGCACTGAGGCAATGCCGTCGGCTGAGCCCGACTGGGACTACCAAGTAGGGCAGGCAGGCCACCGCCACCGAGACATGATGGTTCAGTGCCTTCTTGCTGGCATGCAGGCAGCCTCTAACAAATCAGTCAGCTTTAACAAATTAAAGGAGGTAGTCCAAGGCAAAGATGAAAATCCGGCCGTTTTTCTTAACCAGCTGACTGAGGCACTTATTCAGTACACCCGCCTTGACCCTGCCTCCCCAGCAGAAGGAACCATCTTGGCCTCATATTTCATTTCTCAGTCGGCCCCTGATATCCAAAAAAATTTAAAAAGGCGGAGGAAGGCCTTCAAACTCCCATCCAGGATTTAGTCAAACTGGCCTTCAAGGTCTACAACTCCAGGGAGGAAGCAGCCAAGGCCCGATGACAGCCCAGGCTAAAACAGAAGGTACAACTCCAAACCCAGGCCTTGGTAGCAGCCCTGAGGCCAGCTGGCTCCAGGAGCTCCCAGAAAGGAGGTACTCCCCGAGTGCCATCTGGTGCCTGCTTCAAGTGTGGCAATGACGGCCACTGGGCCAGGCAGTGCCCTAACCCAAAGGAGCCAACTCGCCCCTGTCCGAACTGTCGGTGGATGGACCACTGGAGGTCAGACTGCCCCAACCTAAGGACGGTCGCTGCACCTCCACGTGATGACCCTCCTCCAGGTATTGGAGGCACCTTCCAGCTCCTCGACACTGACAAAGATTCGGGAACACAGACTCAGGAACACAGACTCGGGAACCCCTCTCACTCTCGCCGAGCCCAGGGTCATGCTCCAGGTAGCGGGTAAGTCCATATCCTTCCTTATGGACACGAGGGCTACCTACTTTGTTTTGCCTTCCTTCAGTGGCCCCAGCCACCCCTCCACTGTCACAGTCATGGGAATTGAAGGCACTCCCTCCACCTACCACCAGACTCCTCCTCTGTCTTGCCACCTGGATGGCTCCCTCTTCTTGTACTCATTTCTTATCATTCCTTCGTGCCCAGTTCCCTTGTTAGGATGAGACCTCCTCTCCAAGCTAGGGGCCTCAGTTCACTTCCAACCCAACCCCTCCCCACACCTCACGTTCCTCTTCCCCCTTCTCTCACCTGACAAACCCCGCCAGGCTGACCCCCCACTCCCGTTTCCAGTCCCCATTAACCCTAAGGTGTGGGACACCTCCACCCCGATCATTGCCCAGCACCATACTCCGGTCCGCATCCGGCTAAAAGACCCTTCCAAGTTTCCCTCTAGACCCCAGTTCCCTATCTCCCTTGAACATTGACAGGGATTAAAACCTATCATTACACGCCTGCTCCGACAGCACATTCTAGTTCCCACCAACTCACCATGCAATACTCCTATCCTGCCTGTATGGAAAAGCTCTGGGGCCTATCGTCTCATGCAGGACCTACGCCTCATCAATGAGGCAGTAGTCCCTACCTTTCCAGTTGTTCCTAATCCATGTACACTCCTCTTGCGCATTCCCCTGACACCACCCATTTCACTGTCCTTGACCTGAAGGATGCCTTCTTTACCATCCCTCTACACCTAGACTGCCACTTTCTGTTTGCTTTTACATTCTAAGATCCAGACACTCATATTTCTTCCCAGCTGACTTGGACTGTTTTGCCTCAAAGGTTCCGTGATAGCCCCCATTTTTTCGGACAGGCACTGGCACAGGATGTTGTCCTCTGTCCCCTGACCCACAGCACACTATTGCAGTATGTTGATGACTCATTACTATGTAGTCCTTCCTAGGAGTGCTCCCTTGCAGATACTGCTACACTTTTAAATTTTCTAGGTGACCGAGGTTATCAGGTTACCCAGCTAAGGCTCAACGTTGCAGCCCTTCTGTCACCTACCTAGGCATACTCCTCACACTCACTACAAAAAGCCTCACAGCAGATAGAATAAGCCCCCACTGGTTGCGGTACCCTTACCCAGCCCTTTTAACTCCTCTAACCTAACCCCCTCCTTTCCCCTTCCTGACCGAACACTACATTAATGAGTCAGGACTCGTAGAAACCAATCTCCTCACTCTGGAAAAGATTCAGGAAAGACTCCACCAGAAAAACCTCAGATCAAGGCCCTCACTTACGTGGTGGCAGTCATCTGTGGCCGGTTAAGTCCTACCCTTTCTAAGCCCCTTACTAATCATTGGCTTCTTGCTACTCATAGCTCCCTGTGTCCTCCGCTTCATCCAGGACCGCATGAAAGAAGTCTCCCAGGTCACTTTCAATCAGATGCTGCTCCACCCCTATACCCGAGTTCCGACCTCCGAAGAACCCCATGACGACCCATACCAGCAGAAAGCAGCCAGATGAACACGTCGCCCCATTTTCTTATTAGAAAGAGGTCGGAATGTTAGGCAGGAATCTAGACCCAACATGGCGGCGTTACCCAGCATAGCAGGCCTTTCGTTAAAGACTCCCTTCACCCTTGTACACACCCACAGATTTACATGTGTCAGAGTTCTGGCTGGGCAACCACACTCCCCCATGACCTGCAGCTCACCTGCATTCCACAAGTTCGTAAACAGCAGTTTCGGTTAACAGTTTCCAAAGACCCCTTCCTCATGACCCTTACTCAACTCCTGCCCTAGTAGTTTCAAGACCCCCCAGGCCCTGTTTGCACAACCAGCTTCCCTACCTCTCAGGCTATAAAAAGCCCCTATCCTCCTCCCTCAGCGCGACTTCCTTGGCCCACACCTTTGGACTGAGAAACCTTGCCCGCGAGTCCTAATAAAGGCTATTCTCACTGCCATTTGCCTTGTGTCTTCATTCCCAGTTCAGCTCCAGCCTCAGTTTACCTTTACAATACTAAGCTTTATCTTTTTAGCCTATATATTTTTTCATCCTCTGTTGTCATTTCTTCAGAATGATCTTCCAGCTCTATACTTCTCTCCTCTGTGAGTTCTAATCTGCTGATCAGCAATCCATTGTTTATTTCAATAACTATATTACATCATTTGTTTCTAAAAGTTAGGTTTTTTCCCCAGATAAATCTAATTGTTTTATCATGTTTGGTTGTCTGCTTATATTTCTGATTCCATTTTTTATTTCTTCGAACATTTCATACATGGCTACTTAATTGTCTGACAATTCCTGTATCTGAATTACCTGAAGGTCAAATGTATTTTGCTGTTTCTGTGACTCTTTTTCATGGTGATTTGTATCTTTGTGCATTTTGGCAATCTTTGACTTTGAGTACCTATTTATTTGATCTTAATCTCTAGCCTGAGAAGCTTTGTGCTAACTTCTTCCAGGAGCTCAGGAACTACCTACCTGAGACCACTCTGTCCCCCTTAAAGAGGTACAAACTCTGCAGAAGTCTCAGGTTCTGCTTCCCTACTTTGAGTCTTGCTCAGAGCTGATTCTCTCAAAGGCAACTATTGTCATAACATTTGTGTTCAGAGATGCTCAACCTTTTATGTTTGCTGGTTATTCACTATTCATCTCAGTGAATTTGTTCATTGAGAGAGCAGAAAAGAACCAGGGGATTCAGGGCTACTGGATATTTCTCTTACTCTTTGTGAGCTCAGCAATATATTGAAAATATATTTAATCAAGGATCTGAACTATTTTTGGCAGAGCCCCTTGAAGTGTCTTGTCACCTCTACTTCTGGAGGCAGAAAACTTCCATTTAAGATTAATTAGGCAAGGCACAGTGGCTCACACCTGTAATCCCAGCACTTTAGGAGGCCAAGGCAGGTGGGTCACCTGAGGTCAGGAGTTCAAGACCAGCCTGGCCAACATGGTGAAACCCTGTCTCTACAAAAATACAAAAATTAGCCAGGGATGATGGTGGGTGCCTGTCTACTTGGGAGGCTGAGGCAGGAGAATCGCTTGAACCCGGGAGGCAGAGGTTGCAGTGAGCCAAGATTGTGCCACTGCACTCCAGCCTGGGTGACAGAGTGAGACTCCATCTCAAAAAAAAAAAAAAAAAAAAACCCTGCAGAAGCCTGTGTGAAATACAAGAATGAAATTCAGTTTTATTTCACATATTCATACAGATAGAATTAGTTGATACACACACTTATGTAGTGTGTGTGTGTCTGTGTCTGCATCTCACCGTTATTATTAAATGTAACAAATTGATCCAAACTTTGTGGCTTAAATGGCAAATATTTATTATCTCCCCGTTTCTGGATCTGAGGGATTTGGAAGTGAACTAGAGTAGTTCTAGCTCAGGGTCTCTCATGAGTGTGCAGTCAAGATGCCAGCTGGAGCTTCAGTCATCTGAAGGTTTGACTGGGGCTGTAGGGTCTGCTTTCAGGCTCACTCACATGGCTGTTGGCAGGAGTCTTTAATTCTTCACTGGCCCTTGGCTGGAGCCCTCATTTCCTAATCCAGGTTTTTTCCATTCCAAACCCTTATATCTCCTCCAGCTCCCAATGACCCATGCTGCCTTCCCATTTTAATAATAGGCAACATAGGTTGAGATTCTGCGTAGTGGGCCAGTGCAGTGGCTCATGCCTATAATCCCAGCATTTTGGGAGGCCAAGGTGGAAAGATCACTTGAAGCCAGGAGTTTAAGACCTGCCTGGGCATAGTGAGACCCTGTCTCTAGAAAATTTAAAAATTAGCTGGATATGATGAAGTGTGCCTTGTAGTTCTAGCTACATGGGAGGCTGAGGCAGGAGGATCACTTGAGCCCAGGAGTTCAAGGTTACAGTAACTGTGCAACTGTACTTCAGCCTGGGCAACAGAGCAAGACCCTGTCTCTAAAAAATAAAAATGAATAAATAAAAGATTCTGTGTAGCTTAGATTATTATGCTGACTTGTGCTTTCCCAAATATTAGCCAACTTCAATGTGGCTCAAGTATAATTTTGTGGATCAAATGCTATTTTGTTATTATGTGGTCCTATAAGATTATAAGAATCCTACATAGGTAAGAGGCTGAGCTACCCACTGGGGAAGGGGTTTCAGCAAGAACCCTCTTGATCCTTGGCTGGGTGTGGTGGCTCACACCTGTATTCCCAGCACTTTGGGAGCCTGAGGCAGGTGGATCACTTGAAGTCAGCAATTCCAGACAAGCCTGGCCAAAATGGTAAAACCTTCTCTCTACTAAAAATATAAAAATTAGTCAGGTGGGGTGGCACACACCTATAATCTCAGCTACTCAAGAGGCTGAGGCTGGAGAATCACTTCAGCACAGGAGGCAGAGGTTACAGTGAGCTGAGATCATGCCACTGCCCCCTAGCCTGGGCAACAGAGTGAGACTCTGTCTCAAAAAAATAAATAAATAAATAAAAAATAAAAACAGAATTTGCTCCCGAGAATACCAGGAGAGTAGTCCAATAGTGGACCAGCTAAAGAAAGAATTTCAGTAAGAACCCACCCTCTGTCCATTTGTCAGAAATTCTACACAGACGAAAAATCTAACCAGTACCCAAGAGGAAAAACCTTCGGTGAGATTGGTTCTTCATAAGCAAGTCAGAAAGTCCATATGGGAAAAGATCATGTTAACTGAACTAGCTATGGAAACCCTCATTAGGAAAGGTAGCCTGTAAGTATTCCTGTGAGTTTGCTTAATTTTACAAGAGTCCATAATTCCTCATATCCTGAGCTCTCCCTACACCCCATATAATCAATCTGGGTTGGGAGCCCTCTTTCTTATAACCACAGAACTCTGCACTTACCTCTACTTTAACACTTGGACTCCTGACTTTCATGTTTACCCCACGAACCATAAGTTCCGTAGGAGAGGACCTGGCACATACTAGATAATCAACATTTCTTGAGTATATTACTGAATGACTCATTACCTTACACAATTTGCCAAATTCAACACAGTCAGTTGCCTCAAAGGTGAAAGAGATCTGAGGCTGCTGTCTGTTATTCCCTTGCAGTCAGCCATATAAATGTGACTGAGATTTGGATAATTCTTGTCTATATATTTGAAGGATGCATCAGTAACCCTTTTATTTCCTGTTTGTAAAAAAACAGAAGAAAAGACAAGTATTGTATTTATAATGCCACAAGAGTAAAAGTAAATGATAATGCTGAACCACATTTTTAATATAACAGACCTTCGAATCGGATCTTTCTGAGTTTACAAGTAGAAAGAGCTTTGAAAGTACAATCGGAGATATGCGGTGCACCAGTGAAAACCAGCGATGTAATATGAGAGCACTTTTCAACTAAAGCCTTCAGAAGAAAAAAATGATTAAATTAATCAAGGGTACAGAACAGGTTTAGCAAACTAATGAAGTCATTTTTTCCTTCAATATATTAGAGACAGACATGTTAACTATTAATTTTCCTAATTTCAAAGAAAACTGGATTTTTCAATACATTTTAACACACTTACATTTCAGTAATGTGGAAGAATCAGAATTAAATCATGTACTAAGAGTATGGGAAAACATGAGAAATGGACTACTGAAAAAAATTACTACATTTGGCAGCTTAGCATGGAGAACTGAACTCAAAGTTTATGCTTAGGCTATAACATCACTAAAAAAAATCCTAACTGTGAAACAAGGTTTCTTAGGATATTTAAGGATTCAAATGTTTTCAAGGGTATGTGCATGTGTGAAAACTTTTAAATGATTTTATTACTGTTAAAAAATAACTAAAATGAAAAGTCCATTCATATTTTTCAGTAATTCAAGCCATTAGAACATATATCTATCTTATGGGACAGAAAATAAAAGGTACTTTCCAATTACCTACTTTTACACAGTTGTCCGTCAGAGTTGGCATGTCATTAATGGTAAGATGCGTAATTCCAGTGCAGCTGTTTGCAATGTACCTGAAGCCTTGGACTGAAATCTGAATTGTACAAAGTAGAAAATAATGGGAGAATGCATTAGCATGATAAAAACCCAAGGGAGTAATAACCAAAGATACATTATAATTTTGTTACTATGTTTTAAAATTAACCATAAAATATGGCAGACACAAGAGGGAAAGAAAGAATCTAATCTTGATTTTTTTTATTATTTAATTTTTTATTGAGGTGAAATAATTTAAAAAAAATTTTTTTAACTAAAAAAAATTAACCACTTACATAAGTTATTTAATCATTCATAATGTTGTGCAACCAGCACCTATATGTAGTTCCAAAACATTTTCATCACCCAAAAGGAAACCCTGTACCCATTAAGCAATTGCTGCCTATACTCCTTGCCTCCTGGCCCCGGCATCATTAATCGCTGTTCTGTTTCTATAAATTTACCTATTCTGAATATTTCATATAAATGGAATTATACAATATGTGGCCTTTTGTTCCTGGCTTCTTTCACTTAGTGTAATGTTTTTGATGTTCATGCACATTGTAGCATGCATGAACACCTCAATCCTTTTTATGACTGAATAATACCCTATTCAATGGAAAAACTACATTTTAAAAATCCATTAATCTGTTAATGGGCATTTGGATTGTTTCTATCTTTTGGATATTTTGAATATCTACATGCATGTACATCTATTTGTTTGAATATCAGGTTTCAATTCTTTTGGGTATATATTTAGGACGAGAATTGCTGGGTCATATGGTAATTCTATGCTTAATTTTTAAGGAACCAGCAAAATGTTTTCTATAGGGGCTGCACCATTTTACCTACCCACAAGAAATCTATAAGTGCTCCAATTTCTCCACATCACCAACACTTATTTCCCACTAAAATAAATTTCCTTGTAGGCTTGATGTGGTACCCCACTGTGATTTTCATTTGCATCCCCTTAATGAGTAATGAGATGAGTATCTTTTCATGTACTTGCTAGCCATTTGTATATCTTCTTTGGGAAAATGTCTATTCAAGTTACCTGCCAATTTTTTTTTTTTTAGTTGGGTTGTTTGTCTTTTTGTTGTTGAGTTGTAATAATTCTTCATATATTCTGGATACCAAGTCCTTATTAGATGTATGATTTGAAATTATCTTCCATTTTGTAGGTTGTCTTCTCATTTTTAAAATCATGTACTTTGATGCATAAACACTTTTAAGTTTGATGAAGTTCAGTTTATCTATTTTTTCTTTTGTTGTTCACGCTTTTGGTGTCATATTTAAGAATGTATTGCTAATTCCAAGGTCATGAAGATGTACCTCCTATTTTTTATTCAAAAGGGTTTATTATTTTTACTCCTATATTTAGGTTATTGGCCATTTTGTATTAATTTTTATATATAGTGTGAGGTAGGGGTCCAACTTCACTTTTTTTTCATGTGGATATACAGTTGCCCCAACACCAGTTGCTGAAGAAAGTATTCTTTTCCCCATTGAATGGTCTCAGCACCCTTTTCAAAAATCAATTGACCATAAATGTATAGATTTATTTCTGGACTGTCAATTCTACTCGATTGTTCTATATGTCTATCCTTATGCCAGTGCCACACTGTTTTGATTACTGTAGCTTTGTAGTACCTATTTCTTTCTTTTCAACTATCATTACCCACATTAATAGAAAGAGCAGTGGCAGAAAGTGTCTGAAATAATGACTGATTCAAAGATCAAAATATTTGCCTATGATGAATTACCTTAAGATAACTTCTTATTTAGACTGTATTTCCTGTAACAGATGGGAAATCAGATTGTGTTCAGATTCAGTAAAGGGAAATTGAGATGCTGCCCAGAAGCAGACATAAGGGGAACTCCCCTGAAGTGTCATCTCCAGAAGAGTATGACAGGGAGAATGAGGAGCAGCAGCTACAATGGACCTCTAGGGAGACCTTTGGAGACTTCATGTGTGCCACCTCTCACTAAAGGTGACTTCTAAGGTTCTGTCATCAAAGCCTCCACCTATTCAGAAAGGACTAGCCAAAAGTTAAGGAAATGAGTGGTATATCCCCAGGACAACCAGAGCTCAACTCAAATGTCACTTCCTTAGGAAGTGTTCCTGACCCTTAGATTAGAGCAGTTTCTTGTTATATACTTACATCACCATGTAATTATCATAACTGCAATTACATTCATTTTATGATTGGTTATTAAATGAATCCCCTGTATACAGCTCCCAGCATAGTGCTTATAACATCAACTGATGAGATAATTGAGTAATATTATTACATGAATAAATGGAGGAATGTATGAATGGCTTCTGAGAACCATGTGTATTCAGTAGGTTCCCCTTCACAGCAGACAATAATAATATGAGCACCCAGACAAAAGCCAAGGGAATTTTTATAGCTATTGAAATAAAAAGAAAAGGAAAAAAAAAAAAAAAAAACACTAAGGGAAGCCCTTGAAGCCAGGGGCTGAGCATGCAGGCTTGATTTGCTACAGAAGCCAAGCCTTTGGGTTGGATTATATTTGGACAATTTTTCTACATTTCTAGTATTTTTCTATTGTGCTACAGAAGTCAGGCCTTTGGGTGAGATCATACTCGGACAATTTTTCTAAACAGCCTTTGGGAAATGTGTTTCTAAAGCCTGAACAAATTTATGGCAACTCGTATGATGGAGTGCAATACAGTTACAAGTTAATGTTTTAGGAAAATAACTGAGCTCATGACATTATTTAAAAGAAAAAGTTGATTATATAAGGCCTTGCTACACAAAATGTGGTCCATAGAGCAGCAGCATAAGCATTACCTGGGAGCTTGTCCAAAACACAGAATCTTAGCCCACCACCACTGACTTAGAGGCTGCACTTGAACAAGACAGGTGATTTACACACAGACATGACAGTTTGAAAAGTGTTAATCGAGAGGAAATGAAGAGCAAAAAGAAAGTATATCAGTCATGGTTCTCCAGAGAAACAGAACCAATAGGATATACTTACATCCAAGTATATATAATACATACATATATATACACACACATACACACACACACACAAACATCCAAGTGTGTGTGTGTGTGTGTGTGTGTGTGTAGAGAGAGAGAAAGAGACAGAGTTAGAGATGTATTTTAAGGAATTGGCCCTGTGATTGTGGGGGCTGGCAAATCTGAAATCAGTATACCAGACTCGTAGGCTAGAAACTCAGAATTTCTACATTGCAAGTCTTGCAGCAGAATTGCCTCCTCTTCAGGAAACCTCAGTCTTGGAGACCTGTCTTTATTCTTAACATCTTCAACTGAATGAAGTTCACCCACATTATAGAAGGTAGTCCACTTTACTCAAAGTCTACTGATTAAAATATTTATCACATCTTAAAAATAAAAACAAAACAAACCTTTGCAATGACATTTACACTGGTGCTTGACCAAACAACTGGGCACTATAGCCTAGCCAAGGTGACATAAAATTAACCACCACAGAAGGAAATACACCAAATACTAAGAGTGATTATCTCTGAAGAGTAGATAGCTTTCAAATTTTCTACAGTGACCATGTATAGTCCGAAAAAAAGAGAAACAGAAAAAGGCATCTTTGGGGAAAAGATAGCATAAGAAAGCCCTTGGACAGTTTTTGAATCATCTCCTACCATAGACCTCTCCTTGCAGGGAAACACCAACTAATAAATGGCCCATGACTCTTTATAACTCTTCCTGCAATCTGTGTGTGCCTTATTTTCCTTCAAAGAGATGCTCAGGTACTCTTTTTTTGAATTTCCTACTGTGTTGGACAACTGTGAGAGGATGAATGAATTAAATTTAGGAGAAAGATAAAGTCTGGGAAAGAGTGCAGAGTTTGGCAACAGACAAGACTGAAAAAGATTCCAGGCCAGGCTCATGGTAGCTCATGCCTGTAATCTCAGCACTATGGGAGGCCGAGGTGGGCGGATCACGAGGTCAGGAGATCGAGACCATCCTGGCTAACATGGTGAAACCCCATCTCTACTAAAAATACAAAAAAATTAGCCAGGCATGGTGGCACGCACCTGTAGTCCCAGCTACTCAGGAGGCTGAGGCAGGAGAATCGCCAGGAAGCAGAGCTTGGGGTGAGCTGAGATCGCGCCACTGCACTCCAGCCTGGGCAACAGAGCGAGACTCTGTCTCAAATCCAGGTGGAAGGTAAGCACAAGTGGAGGCAAAGCAGTGGGGGTGCTGGTCTTGGCTGACGTGGCAGGATAACTCTTGGGATGAATAAGAAAAGTTGAGGAGGTAAGGAAGGAGGGAAGGCTAGCAGAAAACCGGTAAGGCAAGAATGAGGTAGGTTTTTTGTTTATTTTCTTTTTTTTTTTTCTTTTTATTTTCGTACTGCCATGAATTCTTGAATAAATTTTTTATAAGTATCCCAGAGCAAAGTCCAGGGGAGATTAATGAGCTTTTCAAAACACGAACAGAGTAGGAGAGAAGAATGCTGAGTTTGGAGTTAGCTAAGCTGGTTTTGAGTCTGGCTCTACCTCTTTCTTGCTTATAACAAAAAGCAGCTCAACCTCTCAACTCTTAGTTTCATCACCCAGAAAATGAGCATAATAATACCTATTTTAGGAAATTCTTGAGAAAACAAAATGAGGCAATGTATATAAAAGTGATTAGCTAGCATAATGTCTGGCATGTAATATTGGTATCACTTTTCCTGTTATTGTTTTTCTGGGCACATTTTGCTCCCACGTGAAAGAATCAAGAAGCAGGGGTAGGGGGTCTTGAGAGCTCATTGTAGTGCAGCCCTCACACTGCAAACAAAGAAATGGGATTCGGAGAAGTTGTGTGATTGGAGAACAGGTTCTTTATCTATTCCTCACAACGTGGCCCCAGTGCTGAACATAGTGTCTGACACAGAATGGCTGCTCCAGAAATGTTGAATGAATGAATGAATGGATTATCTTGAGTCACATAGCAGTGGCAGAGCCAAGGCTAGAGGCCACCTCTTCCCATTATGACACACAACCCAAGGTTTGAGAACTGTTTTCTGTTTGTTTTTATTTTTTTATTATTATTATACTTTAAGTTCTAGAGTACATGTGCACAACGTGCAGGTTTGTTACATAGGTATACATGTGCCATGTTGGTTCACTGCACCCATCAACTCATCATTTACATTAGGTATTTCTCCTAATGCTATCCCTCCCCCAATGCCCCACCCCCGACAGGCCCCAGTGTGTGATGTTCCCCGCCCTGTGTCCAAGGGTTCTCATTGTTCAATTCCCACCTATGAGTGACAACATGCAGTGTCACTCATTGTGTTAGTTTGCTGAGAATGATGGTTTCCAGCTTCATCCATGTCCCTGCAAAGGACATGAGCTCATCCTTTGTTGTTTTTGATGACAACTCTAAATTCCCCCCTTATCCCAGACCTTAGTTCATAACCCTAACACTAGTATCTCTAATAAAGTTTTCCATAAAACAAACAATCTTTTCTCTCTTGCTTTCTTTGTAACACGTTCATGTCAAGATTTCCTGAACAAGAGGGAAAATGATAGCAAAAAACAGCCACAACTGGGTGATTCCTTACAATACAGCCCAGAACTTGGTGCTATCAACCAATAAGATTAGTATCCAGAAAGTGGGGGGTAGGGGGTAGGGCTCTGAGAAGGGCTCTTTAGCTTTGTCCTGGCATGAAGTACTTAGTTTTCCACATAGTTTATATTAGAATATCCAAAAAGATATTTGGCTAATATTTTATGACTCACATATTCCTCCCAGAATCTTTTAGGCCAAGCAACCATTAGTTGTCCTTTCTCTTCCTAAAATAATGGAGATATAAGTCTGAAGTTAAAAATTCCTCTCTAAAGGCAAAAGCAAAATATTTTATCAAGTTAAAATTCCAAGTGTCATCACAGGCTGATATCTGTGTGTTTTCTGCGTAGGATTTTTACACCTGAAATCCGATTCCTGTTTGGTTGTAAAGTGATTTTGGCTTCCATTTTGACACCAATTGGAGCCCTGCCACCCTGTCCTTTGCTGGTTAAGCCCCCACTGATTGGGAAGTTGAGGAACTTGGTCTCACCAGTGGTGTTCCAACCACAAGTCTCAGCAGACAGCTACTGCTGCTGATGGGGGCAGAGGAGCTTTGGTGATCAGTTAAATTCTCTCCAGCTGCCTCTGAGTGTCTCAACCCATCATCATGAGAAGACAGACCTGTCCGTAAAGGAAATGAGTTGTCAGTGAGCCATGTACTCACTAAAGACCAAGAGCAAAGCACAAAGGACTAGCTCAGATCCCTCTTTGCCACTCTAAGGTAGTAAAAAGGAAGAGATTTAGCAAACAGATGATAACATCATACGAAGCTTCCACTTCCCACACCTCCTTTACAACAGTGCCTGTGAGTCGGCTAGCTCAGCAGCACAGAAAAGACATATATGCAGAGCTAGACCCTCTAAGGCAGCTGGAAATATCCATCTGAGATAGACATGGCCATGCTGTGGTCCTGTACCACCTCCAGCTGTTTCTCACATTCTCACAGCATTGCATCCAATGACTGATAGGTAGTGTGATGACTTTATTCATATCCATATATTCTTCATGTCCTCTTAGTGACCTCAAAGGAGCCTGACTTAGCAAGCAGAATGAACTTGGAGAGAAAAACAAAGCTTTCCTTCAAAACTATTATGGAACATAGTTTTATTGCATTCAAATGCACCACAAGCATCTTTAATAGCAACACTTCCCAGGGACTGTGCTACAAGGGTTTGACAGACTCTCAAATACCATGTCCTCTATAGGGACAGGAAGAAGGGTCTGGTAATTGTCTTTCTTGAGGTCCTGCCAACCCCTCTTTGGACGATCCTGTATTGTCCAGGTCTATATATGGTTCACAGTCATCCCCATCTCTATGGTCTGAAATCCTATCCATTCACTATGCACTTCTTCCTGGTAGCCCTCCCTGATCACCTCAGGTAGACATGTTTCGAACCTACATCTGAGCACCAAAGCCTGTAGTCTACACTCTGCATTTTATATCCTCTGCCTTATATGACAGTTACCTGCACACATGTCTAGTATCCTTGCCAAGAAGCATAGACAGCATCTTAGCCATCACTGTATCCTTTACAGTACAGCACAGTGCCTAGTGCAGAGTGTTTGTTAATAGACCAAGTAGTTGTTGAATGAATTATTTGTAGAATATAAATGAGAATTAGTAGTTTCAAAGGGATGGCAGTCAATATGGTCAGTTGTTACACATTGCCATATTTACATAAAAACACTGGACAATCAAATATTTAAAAAAATTAATTTTCCAGTGTGAATGAGGAACCAGGACACAAGCTGAGTGAAGCCTACAGATGCCAGGAAGGCCTGCATGCTTGCCAACTCTGTGTGCATTTACTGCACAATGACTCAGAGCTGGGATCTGTCAGAAGCAGGCTGATCCATCCTAAACTTCACCATTCTTGTCTAGAATACACTAATTGGTTCTTCTCTTCAACCAGTGGCCAAATTGCTCATAGTTTCCCTTGTATTACTGAGAGAATCACAACCATAATACTTTCTTTTTATTTATTTATTTATTTATTTATTTATTTATTTATTTATTATTATACTTTAAGTTGTAGGGTACATGTGCATAACGTGCAGGTTTGTTACATATGTATACTTGTGCCATGTTGCTGTGCTGCACCCATCAACTCGTCATTTACATCAGGTGTAACTCCCAATGCAATCCCTCCCCCCTCCCCCCTCCCCATGATAGGCCCCGGTGTGTGATGTTCCCCTTCCCGAGTCCAAGTGATCTCATTGTTCAGTTCCCACCTATGAGTGAGAACATGCGGTGTTTGGTTTTCTGTTCTTGTGATAGTTTGCTAAGAATGATGGTTTCCAGCTGCATCCATGTCCCTACAAAGGACACAAACTCATCCTTTTTTATGGCTGCATAGTATTCCATGGTGTATATGTGCCATATTTTCTTAATCCAATCTGTCACTGATGGACATTTGGGTTGATGCCAAGTCTTTGCTATTGTGAATAGTGCTGCAATAAACATACGTGTGCATGTGTCTTTATAGCAGCATAATTTATAATCCTTTGGGTATATACCCAGTAATGGGATGGCTGGGTCATATGGTACATCTAGTTCTAGATCCTTGAGGAATCGCCATACTGTTTTCCATAATGGTTGAACTAGTTTACAATCCCACCAACAGTGTAAAAGCGTTCCTATTTCTCCACATCCTCTCCAGCACCTGTTGTTTCCTGACTTTTTAATGATTGCCATTGTAACTGGTGTGAGATGGTATCTCATTGTGGTTTTGATTTGCATTTCTCTGATGGCCAGTGATGATGAGCATTTTTTCATGTGTCTGTTGGCTGTATGAATGTCTTCTTTTAAGAAATGTCTGTTCATATCCTTTGCCCACTTTTTGATGGGGTTGTTTGTTTTTTTCTTGTAAATTTGTTTGAGTTCTTTGTAGGTTCTGGATATTAGCCCTTTGTCAGATGAGTAGATTGCAAAAATTTTCTCCCATTCTGTAGGTTGCCTGTTCACTCTGATGGTAGTTTCTTTTGCTGTGCAGAAGCTCTTTACTTTAATGAGATCCCATTTGTCAATTTTGGCTTTTGCTGCCGTTGCTTTTGGTGTTTTAGACATGAAGTCTTTGCCCATGCCTATGTCCTGAATGGTACTACCTAGGTTTTCCTCTAGGATTTTTATGGTATTAGGTCTAACATTTAAGTCTCTAATCCATCTTGAATTAATTTTCGTATAAGGAGTAAGGAAAGGATCCAGTTTCAGCTTTCTACTTATGGCTAGCCAATTTTCCCAGCACCATTTATTAAATAGGGAATCCTTTCCCCATTTCTTGTTTCTCTCAGGTTTGTCAAAGATCAGATGGCTGTAGATGTGTGGTATTATTTCGGAGGACTCTGTTCTGTTCCATTGGTCTATATCTCTGTTTTGGTACCAGTACCATGCTGTTTTGGTTACTGTAGCCTTGTAGTATAGTTTGAAGTCAGGTAGCGTGATGCCTCCAGCTTTGTTCTTTTGACTTAGGATTGTCTTGGAGATGCGGGCTCTTTTTTGGTTCCATATGAACTTTAAAGCAGTTTTTTCCAATTCTGTGAAGAAACTCATTGGTAGCTTGATGGGGATGGCATTGAATCTATAAATTACCTTGGGCAGTATGGCCATTTTCACGATATTGATTCTTCCTATCCATGAGCATGGTATAACACAAAAAGAGAATTTTAGACCAATATCCCTGATGAACATCGATGCAAAAATCCTCAATAAAATACTGGCAAACCGGATTCAGCAACACATCAAAAAGCTTATCCACCATGATCAAGTGGGCTTCATCCCTGGGATGCAAGGCTGGTTCAACATTCGCAAATCAATAAACATAATCCAGCATATAAACAGAACCAAAGACAAGAACCACATGATTATCTCAATAGATGCAGAAAAGGCTTTTGACAAAATTCAACAGCCCTTCATGCTAAAAATGCTCGATAAATTCGGTATTGATGGAACATACCTCAAAAAAATAAGAGCTATTTATGACAAACCCACAGCCAATATCATACTGAATGGGCAAAAACTGGAAAAATTCCCTTTGAAAACTGGCACAAGACAGGGATGCCCTCTCTCACCACTCCTATTCAACATAGTGTTGGAAGTTCTGGCTAGGGCAATTAGGCAAGAGAAAGAAATCAAGGGTATTCAGTTAGGAAAAGAAGAAGTCAAATTGTCCCTGTTTGCAGATGACATGATTGTATATTTAGAAAACCCCATTGTCTCAGCCCAAAATCTCCTTAAGCTGATAAGCAACTTCAGCAAAGTCTCAGGATACAAAATTAATGTGCAAAAATCACAAGCATTCTTATACACCAGTAACAGACAAACAGAGAGCCAAATCAGGAATGAACTTCCATTCACAATTGCTTCAAAGAAAATAAAATACCTAGGAATCCAACTTACAAGGGATGTGAAGAACCTCTTCAAGGAGAACTACAAACCACTGCTCAGTGAAATAAAAGAGGACACAAACAAATACTTTCTTTTTACAACACAATGATCCACAGAGCTACTTGGTTTGTCTAGATTTATTGAACTAGATGGTGGCTTTACAGCTACAGTTCTAACCACATGCTTCACCCAGGTCCAAGACCAAAATAGAGTTTTGTGAACAGTTCATGAAATTCTGTGTCACTTCACAAGATAGGGAGAATAGAAGAAACCAAAATAAGTATGTTTCCAGAAAGAATAAAATTTTTTTCAAACCTTTTTTTCAGGAATAGGAAACATAATCTTAGTCCCCTGAGACTCATCATTTTGTCATCTCATTCTTCAAGATGTAAAAATTGTTGCCAGATGTTTCATTTTTACCACTTAATATAATAAACATCCTTATACATTTTGCCTACAAAGAGATTATATTAACCTGTGGATGTTAAACAATAGGTGTTTGTTATTTTAATTTTTAATTTTCACTATGAACATAACTCTACGTTATGTTCCAACGAATAATTTTAACAACCATTTAAATTTATGTAAGCCCTATTTATAAGACATATAAAAATGTTTTCATAAATTCTACAATTTTTTTTCAACACAGGTTGAAGTCTGGTTCAGAAAGGACACAAAGCATTCCTCTAACAGGGAAACTGAAACACAATAACTGACCCAGAAAAGCAGGAATTGCACTGTGAGTTTTTTGACTCATGACTACTTTTCCACTAGAACTCCTCCTTATTAAATGATACTTAAAACCACATATTTTTTCAAATACAAAATGCAACAGTTTTTTTTACTATATGCAGTATAGTACTTTATAGTTTCACAAATTATATTCTTATATTAAAAACCAAGGTTGTACATACTCAATATGTATCACTTCCTCATTATTTTACCACACTAGCATTATCTATGTTCTTGATGATATTAATGTCTATCGTTTCTCTAGAATATTACATAATAATGTGCTACTGCATATGTCTTCTCAACATCCTGTTCAGTGACCTCCTGTTGGTAGCTTAAAATAGGCCATGGTGAGAGTATTTACACCATAGAATTCAGCCAACACTAAAAAGTCAGGCTTTTCCTGCCCTTTATTATTCCATAGAAAAAAGGAAAATGGAATCAGCCAAATATAAGTGCATTACAATTTTGAATTTAACTGTTTCCAATTCATTTTGATACATAATTTGTTCATTCACAACTGGTTTAGCTGGTCACAAAACTCTTGTTGTTCCAATTAACACTTATTGACAGACTTCCAAATCTATACCTTCACTCCCAGCTCTCTTTCAAGGACCAGACTTCTACTTCCAATTTATTCTTGTCATTTACACCCAGATGTATCACAGGAACCTGAAATTTGGCCCTTCCAAAATGAGATTCATTATTCTTTTACCCCTACTCTTGCTCTTTTTTTGGTTATCTTGTCTAGTTACCATACAGAAATACAAAATCCTAAAGCTGAAAAAGACCTCAGAGATTATTTCGCCCAGCCTAGCCATTCGACAGGTGAAGGAATTGAGGCAGAAAAACCAAGTAACTCCAAGGTTGCATAACTGGTCAGTGGCATAACAAGAAATAGATCCCAGGTCTCCTAACTTCAAGAAAGGAGAGGGTGGGCGCGGTGGCTAGGGCCTGTAATCCCAGCACTTTGGGAGGCCGAGGCAGGCAGATCCCAAGGTCAGGAGATTGAGACCATCCTGGCTAACACAGTGAAACCCCGTCTCTACTGAAAATACAAAAAAATTAGCCGGGCGTGGCGGCGGGTGCCTGTAGTACCAGCTGCTGGTAGGAGAATGAGGCAGAAGAATGATGTAAACCCGGGAGATGGAGCTTGCAGTGAGCCCAGATAGCGCCACTGCACTCCAGCCTGGGCAACAGAGCAAGACTCCGTCTCAAAAAAAAAAAGAAAGATGAGGGGGAATGGGGGAGGGGGAGAAGAAGGGGAGGGAAAGGGGAAGGGAGAGAAGAGAGGAAGAAAGAAAAAGAAAGGAAGGAAGGAAGAAAGGGAGGGAGGGAGGGAGGGGAAAGAGAAAGAAAGAAAGAAAAAGAAATAAAGAGAGACAGAGAGAAAGAGAAAGAGAGGGAGGGAGAGAGAGAGAGATACAGAGAGAGAGAGAGACAGGAAGAAAGAAAGAAAGAAAAAGGAAGGAAGGAAGGAAGGAAGGAAGGGAAGGAAGAAGGAAGGAAGGAAGGAAGGAAGGAAGGAAGGAAGGAAGGAAGGGGAAGAGAAAGAGACAAAGAAATTCCTCCCCTGACTCTTGCTTTGCTTATGCAATCTCCATTCAATTTGGCTAGTACATTCATCCCTGGACATGCCTGTGTGGCTTTCTCCAACCTCCAACACAAATCCCAGGGGTGAACAAGTAAGACCTTCCATGATCTCTGCTTCTCTGAAAGGGGAAGGTTGGAATTTATGTAACCTAGAGAGAACTGAAATGACCTTGGAATCTTCAGTTTGCAGTTTGTACAGCCTACCTTTAAGTTTTGTGGGCTCTAGAGAGATTTAACAGAACAAGAACTGATAAGCCATTATTATTGCACTGATTATTATAATCATTCAAACATTCCTAGAATACTGTCCCTTTTCATTTTTTGTTGATTTGTGCATAGTGATTAAAATATAATTGGTGAAAAAATAGAGTGCACATGTGACTCATGCCTGTAATCCTGGCACTTTGGGAGGCTGAGGTAGGAGGATCGCTTGAGCCCAGGAGTTTGAGACCAGCCTGGAAACATATCAAGACCCATTTCTAGAAAAAAAAAATTTGAAAAGAATTAACCAGGCTTAGTAGCATGCGCCTGTAATCCCAACTACTTGGGAGGCTTGAGGCAGGAGGATCCACTGAGCTCAGGAGTTTGAGGCTACAGTGAGCTATGATAATACCACAGTACTACAGCCTGGGTCACAGAGAAATACTTTGTCTCTTAAAAAATAAAAAGACAGAGACAGAGAGACAGAAAATACTTTCACTTTATATTTCATAGCTTCCTAGGCACTTTTCTTCCTATAAATTTAAAGAAATATCAGACTCGACCTTACCAAGAAAAGAGATCATCAAGCCTTGCTCTAGCAAGTTACCAACTTCTCCACTACGTAACAGGCATCTCTGAATCACACCCTGGGGACGCATGCCCTGACCCTGGCCACAGTCTCATTCATTCGTCAAGCTTATCAAAGTCCTACTATGAGCCAGGTATTGTATTATTTGCTAAGGATACAGATACACAATTATATAAGGCACCATCCCTGTTTTCAAAGAACTCACGTTGGGGAGGAGAACAGACAAGCAAGCAGATAATTGAATATGTAGAGAATGCTTAATGAAAAGTACAATGATAAAAGTATACACAAGAGGGATACTAACCCAGCTTGGAGTAAGGCAAGGAACGGCTTAGCGAGGCCCTTCTAGAGAAGGCTGTGATTGAACAGAACCTTGAAGGATAAGTGCAAGTTAATGCGGTGAATGGAGGAAAGGGACAGTAGCAGGATGTCCAGGCAGAGGGCAAAAGGTGAGCCTAGTGAAACAACTGAGGCTGGAAATGAAGAACGGGGAGGCACCAAAGCAGAAACCCCTATGGCAAGCTCCCCTACTGTCTGGTTTCACTATCCTAAATGTAAACATATAAATCTGAAACATGGTCCAAACTCCTCACTTTTCATCCAGCTTCTTCTCCAACTCCACATTCAGAGTTGTTGGCTTCTAGGCATTTGGGTTTGAGCCTGAGTTTTGCTGGACCCCAGCCTTGCTTCCCAGCATGTCTGTGGTTGTTCCATGCCTGGCTTCCTGCAGAGGGCCATAACCCACCATTGCACACAGTTGAAGATACATGAATCTGTGGGGAAAGTGGCTACCCCATGATAATGTCAATGGGAGAATCTTTGGAGTTACACATAAACAGAGCAGAGGATAAAGGGAAAGTAAAACCAGGAATCATCACCCTCCCAATTGGCACCTTCTCATGGACAAGTAGGATGGCTTTGTTCTCTCCATTAAAACTCTTACTCCTACTCATATTTTCCATTCTGAGACTCTGAGAGAAACATGGACATATTTTAAAGAGCTCTGAAATGAACTGGGAACTAATGTGAATCTCCTTGGAGCATTTTAGCTAACACATTTTATCCATTCATTCATGGGAATATTTAAGGAAAGACTTAGAGGAAGTTAACCATACAGATATCTGTAGAAAGATTCCAGACAGGGGGAACAGTCAGTGTGAAACCCTGCAGCATGAGCCTGCTTATGTTTCTGAAGAACAGAAAAGAAGCCAGTGTAGTTGCAGCAGAGTGGGCAAGAAGGAGAACAGGAAGTGCTGTCAAAGGGGCAACTGGAAGATGAGGCAGATTTCTCAGGGCCTTGTAGGTCCTTCCAAGGCTTTTCTTTTATTAAATGAATAAGAAGGCTTGCCAGGTATTTAAGCAGAGGAAGGACATTGACTTGGGTTTTTAAAGGATGCCTCTAGACACTGTGTTGAAAGCAGACTTGCAGGAGGCAGGGGTGAAAGCAGAAAGGCCAATTAGGAGGCTATTGCAATAACCAGGCAAGAGATCATGGTGACTTGGACTGGGGTGGTGGCTGTGGAGATGGTTAGATCCTGATTAGATTATGCAGGAATAGTCAACTGCACTTCCTAACAGAGTGGATGTGGCGTGAGAGAAAACAGTCAAGGGTAATATCTTAGTTTGCTAGGTTGGCTGTAATAAAGTACCACAAACTGGATGGCTTCAACAACAGAAATGTATTCTCTGGTTCTGGAGGCACAAATTCTGAGATCAAGAATTTGGTAAAGTTGGTTCCCTCTGAGGGCTGTGAGGAAGGATTTGTTCCAAGCCCCTCTCCTTGGCTTACAGATGGCCATTTCAGGTTCACAAAGCATTCTCCCTGTATGCTTGTGTCTGTGTCCAAATTTCCTTCTTGCATAAGAACAGCCATCATACTGGATTAGGGCCCACCCTTAATGACCTCATCTTAGTTAATTACATCTGTAATTACCCTATTTCCAAATAAGGTCATGTTCTGAGGTACTATTGGGTGTTAGGACTTCAACATATAAATGTTGTTCACTTCATCAATGAACAATGGATTCCATCAATCCATAGTAGATGGTGCCAAGATTTTTGGCCTAAGCAACTATAAAGATGGAGCTGCCATTAACTGAGATGGGGAGGACTGTAGGCGGAGCAAGGAGCAGGAATTTTTTTTTTTTTTTAAGATACAAGAGTCTAAATTTTGAGAGAAACGTCTGGGTTGGAGATACATAAATCATATATATGAGATATATATACTTTTAAATACATATATTACATATATGTATATGTGTGTATCTATATGAGCAAATATGGTATATGTGTGTATATATATGATTTTATATATATATGAGTGCTCATTATTGTAGGTGATATAAAGCCATGAGACAAGATGAGATCATCAAGGGAGTAGATATAACCAGAGACGGGAAATGGATCAAGGACTGAACCCTGGGGCCCTCTGTGCTTAAGGGATTGAGAGATGAGGAGTAACTTAAAGAGGCACTTTAAGAAATACTATTAAAAGTAGGAAAAGAGAAAGATCTATAGCACAATATAATTTATGAGAATATAAGAATGCATAGAGATTTAAGGAAACATATAAAACAAATTAGAGGGGTTGCTTGTGTAGGGGGAGGGGAATAGAAATGGGAAATATGAACAAAAGGAAATAAAAATAAACAAGAGAGGGGCCTTGCACAGACTGATTATGGAAGTTTGCCATGAACTGAGAGTATAATTAAATCTGCTCTTGGTATCTGAGTTCCAAAATAAACAAAATAAATCCAATGTGAAATAAAATATAAATCCCTGGTTATGTTTTTTTCCCTTGGGTTCTTTTTCTTCCCTGCACAATATTGCAGAGGAAACACAGCATTTTTAAACTTATTAACTTATTTTAGTGAGAATAGTCGCCATAGAAACTCCTTATTGAGTTCTGACACTTTGATCAAAAAATATTTGAAAAAAGGGGAATTGAGTGAAACCTAGTTACTGTGGAAGTGAATATAAGATGACTTAAATACTTATTGCTAGTTTCTGAGAAGGAATGAATACTTATCAGCATAAAAATCCACTCCAAGTTTGAATGCTGTTCTCCCACTCCTTTTGTAATATGCTTATAGCATTGCTATAAAAATTAATTACATGGGTAAAAATAGGAAGTAAGTATGGGGAGCCACAGCATCAGCTTTCCTGTAGAAACCACATCTCTAAGTTTTCTAAATCATAAAAGTGTCATTAGGAATGGCACAACCAATTTTGAAAACTAACAATATCAACTAAAGCCAAACACACACACCTGCAACCCAGCCACTGGACTCCTATATACACACACATAATGTGTATATATCCACCCATGTGTGTATATATATATATAGTGTGTATATATATCCGTGTATATATATCCATGTATATATAAACACACACACATATATATATCCAACAAAAATGTCTGCTACGGGGAGGCCAAGACAGGCAGATCACGAGATCAGGAGATCGAGACCATCCTGGCTCACAGGGTGAAACCCCGTCTCTACTAAAAAAATACAAAAAACTAGCCGGGCGAGGTGGCGGGCGCCTGTAGTCCCAGCTACTCGGGAGGCTGAGGCAGGAGAATGGTGTAAACCCGGGAGGCGGAGCTTGCAGTGAGATCCAGCCACTGCACTCCAGCCTGGGCGACAGAGCGAGACTCCGTCTCAGAAAAAAAAAAAAAAAAGTCTGCTACATTCACCAAAAGCAACATACATGAATGTTCATTGCACTTTGTATACTTTTCTTCTCTCTTTTTGAGATAGGATCTTGCTCTGTTACCCAGGCTGCAGTGCAGTGGCGCGATCCTGGCTCACTGCAGCCTCAGACTACAGGCACGTGCCCCCATGCCCAGCTAACTTTTTTTATTATTTGTAGAGAAATGGTCTCCCTATGTTGCTCAGGCTGGTCTCGAACTCCTGGGTCTCGATCCTCCCACCTCAGTCTCCCAAAGTGTGGGGATTACAAGCATGAGCCACTGTGCCTGGTCACTTTCCTATATTATATTTTGGCCAAACTTACCCCAAAAAAGTCATTAGGGAAGTTTCTTTGTTCATTAGGTCCCAACTGTCAGTGCCAGCAAAGTGGGAAGTAGATTTCACCTGGCATCTTGGATGTTAAGGATTACTCTGTGGTCAATCACAAGCAGGTTGAAAGCAACAAATTCAGATATATCGTTCAAATATGAGCATGTGAATAATGGTGAGAAACCTTCACAACTTTCTCTCTTGCACTTCAGTTATTTTCTCGAGTAAGGCTCTCCCTAAAGCACATCTGGAAGTATTTTTTTATTTTTATTTATTTAATTTAATTTAATTATTTATTTTGAAACAGAGTCTCACTATGTCGCCCAGGCTGAAATGCAGTGGCATAATCTCGGCTCACTGCAGCCTCTATCTTCCAGGTTCAAGCAATTCTCCTGCCTCAGCCTCCTGGGTAGCTGGGATTACAGGCGTGCACCACCATACTTGGCTAATTTTTGTAATTTTAGTAGAGACAGGGTTTCACCATTTTGGCCAGGCTGGTCTCGAACTCCTGACTTCAAGTGATCTGTCCACCTTGGCTTCCCAAAGTGCTGGAATTATAGGCATGAGCCACCATGCCCAGTCTGGAATTATTCTTTTAAACCCCAAATGAAAGCTAAATAGAAATTACAGACTCACCAGAGTTGTACCAGTTTCTTTCAGTTGCAATGATGGAGACCCAACATAAGCTAGCTTAGCTAGAATGGGAATGAATGATGTCTTTACTCGCAAGTCCAGTTAAACAACATATCATCTCTCTTCAAACACATCATCTCTCCCTCTTGGTAGGCTTCTTTGTGAAGATTTCATTCTCTCTCCCACAGCAAACAAATTTCCTCTGTGCTGCTGGAGAAGAGAACCACAAAGTGGCCTAGACCTATATGCTCCAGGCCCTGCAACCTCAAGGAGCACAGAATTTATATTTCCCAATGTTAAGTATCCGGAAGATTCTGAATTGTTTTGTTAGGGTTACACGCCCTTCCTGGACAAATCTTAACCCCTGGAGATGGAATTTATGATTGGCCAGGCCTGGATCAAATGACTAGTAGTCATGGGAAAATACTAATACCAGTACATGTAAGTACAATTGCAAGGTATGATATTCATTAGAAAATCAGTCACATTAATTAAAGAACCTACAGTGTGTATCTAATCCCCAAAGAGGCTGGGCATGGTGGCTCATGCCTGTAATCCCAGCACTTTGGGAGGACGAGATGGGCAACCTGAGGTCAGGTGGTCGAGACCAGCCTGGCCAATAAAATACAAAAATTAGCTGGGCATGGTGGCGCACACCTGTAATCCCAGTTACTCAGGAGGCTGAGGCAGGAGAATTGCTTGAACCCAGGAGGTGGAGGCTGCAGTGAGCCAAGATCACACCACAGCACTCCAGCCTGGGTGACAGAGTGAGACTCCATCTCAAAAAAATAAAATAAAATAATAAAATAATCCCAAAAGAATGCAGAATACTTCTAAAGCATATGTAATTGATTTTCACTTTTTATTGCAGCTCTCCATCATCGTTTATTTTTTCTAAGAAGTATAGTTAAAGTTCTTTCACAATATCATATGAATACATTTTTCCTGTTTTTGGACAACAGCAGCTGGCATTAAAGTTTAGTCCATGACATATTTTGTTTATGTTAATCCAGAGCTCCTAAAGGACAGGGAGGCTGTTTTATTCGTCACAGTGCCCAGTATGCATCAGGCACTCAACAAACGCCTGCAAAAAGCATTTAGGTGTAAGCTCCCATTCTCAAGGCTTTTTGTTTTATTGAGACCTTTTTTCTTGGTCACATATATTAACATATAACTTCCTAATACAACATTCCAAATTTATAAAAAGAAAATAGATTCTAATTTCCAAGAGAGAACCTCTTCAAGGTGAAAACCTTAAAAATCTATGAATTATCGATTTTCCTTCTATGAATGCATTTTTGTACTACACCCAGAGCTGGAGAGGTAGATAGAGCCTCCTCAAAAGACTTAATAAGTCACTCAGAAGCAGTAACATTCAAACTTCACCGGTTCTTCATGAAGCTACAGCAGCAGCAATTACTAAGATACCTGTGCTTCATGACAAACCCATTTCTTACTCTCACTGGGCCTAAAGGGGCTCAGTATCAAACTCCACAATTTCTAGTGCCTGAAACAGTGCCTGACACTTAGAGGTAAATACTACTGAATTATTAAATGAACAGATGGAAATGAAAAAGAGATGAATGAAAGAAACTAACATTGTTTTGCATAATGATGTGAAATACTAACTTCATTGTGTTTTGAGGCTTACAAATTAAGACGTAATTAGGAAAGGAATTCAATTCTTTACACATTTAGAAACTCAAATACTTACTGAGGCCAGGCAGGCAATGCGATTAAGTGGTAGCAGTACAGGTGTGAATGCTTGTGCTGACCTTACTGAGTGGAAGAGAGGCTGGCAAACAGTGGTCCATCTCGAGGGAGGGAGTGAGGCTGACTTAGCTCCAGCCCATTGTGGCCATATGGAAATACAGGTCCAATTCGGCTAGTTCTTCTCATTTTTAAAGAGAATCTTGAACTCTAGAATGTTTTGTGAAAACTCCAAAATTTTACATATTGGCTCGAAATTTAAAGACAGATTTTGTGTGTTTTGCAGTATTTATTTTGTTTTTAATATTTGTGGGTACATAGTAGGTGTATATATTTATGCGGTACATGAAATGTTTTGATACAGGCATGCAATGTGAAATAAGCACACTATGGAGAATGTGGTATCCATCCCCTTAAACATTTATACATTGAGTATATACAACCCAATTACACTCAAGTTCTTTTAAAATGTACAATTAAGTTATTACTGACTATAGTCACCTTGTTATGCTATCAATAGTAGATCTTATTCTATTTTTTTTAATAACCCATTAATCATTTCCACCTCACCCTCAAAGCCCATTATCCTTCCCAGCCTCTGGTAATCATCCTTTTACTCTCTATGCCCATGAGTTCAATTGTTTTGATTTTTATTAGATCCCACAAATAAGTGAGAATATGCAATTTTTTTAATACATCTCACAAATAAGTGAGAATATGGGATGTTTTTCTTTCTGTGCCTGACATAATGATCTCCAGTTCCATCCCTGTTACTGCAAATGACTAGATCTCATTCATCTGCTGATAGACACTCAGGTTGCTTGCAAATCTTAGCTGTTGTGAACAGTGCAACAGACATAGGGGTGCAGATTTCTCTTTGATATACCGATTTCCTTTCTTTTGGGTATATACCCAGCAGTGGAATTGCTGTATCATATGATAGCTCAATTTTTAGTTTCTCGAGGAACCTCCAAACTGTTCTCCATAGTGGTTGTACTAATTTACATTCCCACCACCAGCGTACTTTGGTTCTCTCTTCTCCACATCCTCACTAGCATTTGTTATTACTTAACTTTTGGAGAAAAGCCATTTTAACTGGGGTAAGATGACATCTCATTGTAGTTTTGATGTGCATTTCTGTGATGATCAATAATGTTAAGCACAATTTCATATGCCTGTTTGCCATTTGTATGTTTTCTTTGAGAAATGTCTATTACATCTTTTGCCCATTTTTTGATAGAACTATTAGAATTTTTCCTATAGAGTTGTTTGAGCTCCTTATATATTTTGGTTTTTAATTCCTTGTCAGATGGGTAGTTTGCAAATATTTTCTCCCATTCTGTGGATTGTCTCTTCACTTTGTTGATTGTATCCTTTGCTGTGCAGAAGCTTTTCAACTTGATGTGATCTCAGTTGTCCATGTTTGCTTTGGTTACCTGTGCTTGTGGGGTATTGCTCAAGAAATCTTTGCCCAGACCAATGTCCTGGAGATTTTCTCCAGTGTTCTCTTGTAGTAGTTTCAAAGTCTGAGGTCTTAGATTTAAGTATTTAATCCATTTTTATTTGATTTTTGCATACATTATGTATATAGTGTTATTCTTCTGCATATGGATATCCAGTTTTCCTAGCACCAGTTATTGAAGAGACTGTCTTTTCCTCAGTGTGTGTCCTTGGCACCTTTGCTGAAAATGAGTCCACTGCTGGTGTATAGATTTGTTTCTGGGTTCTCTATTCTGTTCTATTGGTCTATGTGTCTGTTTTTGTGTCAGTGCCATGTTGTTGTGGTTACTTTACCTCAGTTAATCTGAAGTCAGGTAACGTGATTCTTCTAGTTTTGTTCTTTTTGCTTAGGGTAGCTTTGGCTATGCTGGGTCTTTTGTGGTTCCATATAAATTTTAGGATTGTTTTTTCTATTTCTGTGAAGAATGTCACTGGTATTTTGATAGGGATTTCATTGAATCTGTAGATTGCTTTGGGTAGTATGGACATTTTAACAATATCAATTCTTCCAATCCATGAACACGGAATGTTTTTCCAATTTTTGGTGTCCTCTTCAATTTATTTCATCAGTGTTTCATAGTTTTCATTATAGACTTTCTTTCCTTTTTTCGTTAATTCCTAGTTATTTAACTTAATGTATGGTTATTGTAAACGGGTTTACATTTTTATTTTTCACATTGTTCGCTATTGGCATATAGAAATGCTACTAATTTTTGTATGTTAATTTTTTATCCTGTGACTTTACTTAATTTGTTTATCAATTCTAATAGTTTTCTTGTGGAGACTTTAGGATTTGCCAAATATAAGATCATATCATCTGCAAACAAGGATAATTTGACCTCTTCCTTTCCAATTTGGATGCTCTTCATATCTTTTTCTTGTCTGATTGCTCTAGCTAGGACTTTCAGTACTATGTTGAATAACAGTAGTGACAGCGGGCATCCTTCTCATGTTCCAGATCTTAAGAAGAGAGGCTTTCAGTTTTTCCCTATTCAGTATGATACTAGCTGTGGGCCTGTCATACATTGTTTTTATTATGTTGAGGTATGTTTCTTCTATCCCTAGTTTTTTGAGGGTCTTTCTTATGAAAGGATATTGAATGTTTTAAAATTTTTTTCTCTCCTGCTCCATAATGCTACATTGAGATGCTGAATTTGATCAAATGCTTTCCAGCATCAACTGAAATGATTATATGGTTTTTATCCTGCATTCTGTTGATGCTATGTGTCACACTGATTGATTTGCATATGTTGAACCATCCTTGCATCCCAGGGATAAATCCCACTTGGTCATGTTGAATGCTCTTTCTAATGTATTGTTGAATTTGGTCTGCTAGTATATTTTTGAGGATTTTTGCATCAATATTCATCAGAGATATTGCCTTCAGTTTTCTTTTATTTATTTATTTATTATTTTTTATTTTTTGCTGTATCTTTGTCTGGTTTTGGTATCAGGGTAATACTGGCCTCATAGAATTACTTTGGAAGTACTCTTTCTTCCTCTACTTTTCAGAATAGTTTAAGTAGGATTGGTATTAGTTCTTCCTTAAAGGTTTGGTAGAATTCAGCAGTGAAACCATCAGGTCCTAAGCTTTTCTTTACTGGGAGACTTTTTATTACAGCTTCAATCTCATTACTTATTATTGGTCTGTTCAGATTTTGGACTTCTTCTCAGTTTACTCTTGGTAGCTTGTATGTGTCTAGGAATTTGTTCCTTTCTTCCAGATTTTCAAATTTGTTAGCATATAATTGGTCATAGTAGCCACTAATGATCCTTTGAATTCTGAAGTATCAGTTGTAATGTCTCAGTTTTCATTCTGATTTTATTTATTTGGATCTTCTCTCTTTTTTTCTTAATCTTGCTAAACGTTTGTCGATTTTGTTCAACTTTTCAAAAACCCACTTTTTGTTTCATTGATCTTTTTTTTTTGTCAGTTCATTGATCTTTTTGTATTGTTTTTTTCATTTCAGTTTCATTTACTTCTCCTCTGATCTTTATTTCTTTTCTTCTAATAATTTTGGGTTTAGTTTGTTCTTGCTTTTCTAGTTCTTTAAGATGCATCATTAGATTGTTTATTTATAGTTTTTCCTCTTTTTTGATGTAGGCACTTATAGCTATAAACTTCCCTGAGTATTGCTTTTGCTGTATCCCATAGATTTTGGTATGTTGTGTTTCCATTATCATTTGTTTCAAGAAATTTTTCAATTTCCTTCTTAATTTCTTCATTGGCCCACTGGTCATTCAGGAGCATATTGTTTAACTTCCACGTATTTGTATAGTTTTCAAAATTCTACTTGCTATTAATTTCTAGTTTTATTCCATTTAGTCAGAGAGGATGCTTGATATTATTTCAGATTTTTTTGAATGTTTTAAGATTTGTTTTGTGAACTAACATATGATCTATGCTTGAGAACGATCCATATGCTGAGGAAAAGAATGTGTATTCTGCAGCTCTTGGATGAAGTGTTCTATAAGTATCTATCAGATCCATTTTGTCTATATTGCAGAGTAAGTCTGATGTTTCTTTGTTGCTTTTCTGTCTGGAAGATCTGTCCAACGCTGAAAGTGGGGTGTTGACGTTTCCAGCTACTATTGTATTGGGGTCCATCTCTCTCCAGCACTAATATTTGCTTTATATATCTGGGTGCTCCAGTGTTGGGTACATATATATTTAAAATTGTTATATCTTCTTGCTGAATTGGCTCCTTTATCATTACATAGTGACCTTCTTTGTCTCTTCTTATAGTTTTGGTCTTAAAACCTATTTTGTCTGATATAAGTATACTGACTCCCATTCTTTTTTGGTTTTCATTGGCATGGAATATCTTTTTCTATTCTTTTATTTTCAGTCCATGTATGCCTTTATAGATGAAGTTTCTTTCTTGTAGGCAAGAGATCAATGTATCTTGTTTTTTCATCCATTCAGCCAATCTATATCTTTTCACTGGAGAGTTTAGTTCATTTACATTCAATATTATTATTGATAAGTAAGGACTTACTTATTCCTGCTATATTGTTATCTGTCTTCTGGTTGTTTTGTGGTCTTTTTCTTCTTTCTCTCCTTTGTGTCTTCTTCAACTGAAGGCAATTTTCTCTGGTGATATTATTTAATTTCTTGCTTTTTACTTTTTTGTGTATCTACTGTATGATTTTTAGCTTGAGGTTACCATAAGGCTTGCAAATACTAGCCTATAAACCCATTGTTTTAACCTGATAACAACTTAACACTGTTTGCATAAACAAACAAATAAACATACCAAAACTAATAAAAATTATATGTGTATTAGTCCGTTTTCACACTGCTGATAAAGACATACTTGAAACTGGGAAGAAAAAGAGATTTAATTGGACTTACAGTTCCAAATGGCTGGGGAGGCCTCAGAATCATAGCGGGAGGCAAAAGGCACTTCTTACAGCAAGAAAAAAATCAGAAAGATGCAAAAGCGGAAGCCCCTGATCCAACCATCAGATCTTGTGAGACTTACTCATTATCATGAGAACAGCATGGGAAAGACCTGCCCCCATGATTCAATTACCTCCCACAACACATGGGAATTCAAGATGAGATTTGGGCCGGGACACAGCCAAACCATATCACTATGCTTTAACTTTGTCCCCCTGCCCCACTTTTTAACTTTTTGATGTTTCTATTTATATCTCATGGTACTGATTATGTCTTGAAAAGTTGTTGTAGTTATTTTTAATTGGTTAATCATTTAGTCTTCCTACTTAGGATAAGAGTAGTTTACACACCACAGTTATAGTGTTACAATACAATTCTGTGCTTTTCTGTGTACTTACTATTACTGGTGAGTTTTGCAACTTCAGGTGGTTATTTATTCCTTGCTTTTCTTTCTGATTGAAGTACTCTCTTTAGCATTTCTTGTAGGACAGGACAGTTGATGAAGTCCCTCAGCTTTTGTCTGGGGAAGTCTTTATTTCTCCTTCATGTTTGAAGGATATTTTTACTAGATATACTATTCTAGGGTAAAAGTTTTTTCCTTCAGCATTTTAAATATGTCACGCCATTCTCTTCTGGCATGTAAGGTTTACACTGAAAAGTTTGCTGCCAAATGTATTGGAGCTCCATTGTACATTATTTGTTTCTTTTCTCTTGGTGCCTTTAGGATCCTTTCTTTGTCCTTAACCTTTGGGAGCTTCATTATTAAATGCCTTGAAGTAGTCTTCTTTGGGTTAGATATAGTTGATTTCTGTAACCTTCTTGTACTTTGATATTGATACCTTTCTCTAGGTTTCTGGAGGTTCTCTGGTATTATCTCATTGGTTTTTGTTTGTTTGCTTGTTTTTTGAGGCGGAGTCTCACTCTGTTGCCCAGCCTGGAGTGCAGTGGCACAACCTTGGCTCACTGCAACCTCCACCTCCTGGGTTCAAGCAATTCTCTTGCCTTTGCCTCCCGAGTAGCTGGGATTACAGGCACCCACCACCACATCTGGCTAATTTTTATATTTTTAGTAGAGACAGCATTTCACTATGTTGGCCAGGCTGTGTTATTTCCCTTTGAATAAACTTTCTACCTCTATCTCTTTGTCTACCTCCTCCTTAAGGCCAATAATTCTTAGATTTGCCATTTTGAAGCTATTTTCTAGATCCTGTAGGTGTTCTTCCTTGTTTTTCATTCTTTTTTTAAATTATTATTATTATACTTTAAGTTCTAGGGTACATGTGCACAATGTGCAGGTTTGTTACATATGTATACATGTGCCATGTTGGTGTGCTGCACCCGTTAACTCGTCATTCACATTAGGTTTATCTCCTAATGCTATCCCTCCCCCCTCCCCCAACCCCATGACAGGCCCTGGTGTGTGATGTTCCCCACCCTGAGTCCAAGTGTTCTCATTGTTCAGTTCCCACCTATGAGGGAGAACATGTGGTGTTTGATTTTCTGTCCTTGAGATAGTTTGCTGAGAATGATGGTTTCCAGCTTCATCCATGTCCCTACAAAGGACATGAACTCATCCTTTTTTATGGCTGCATAGTATTCCATGGTGTATATGTGCCACGTTTTCTTAATCCAGTCTGTCATTGATGGACATTTGGGTTGGTTCCAAGTCTTTGCTATTGTAAATAGTGCTGCAATAAACAAGACATTTATGCAGCCAACAGACACATGAAAAAATGCTCATTATCACTGGCCATCAGATAAATGCAAATCAAAACCACAATGAGATACCATCTCACACTAGTTAGAATGGCAATCATTAAAAAGTCAGGAAACAACAGGTGCTGGAGAGGATGTGGAGAAATAGGAACACTTTTATACTGTTGGTGGGACTGTAAACTAGTTCAACCGTTGTGAAAGACAGTGTGGCAATTCCTCAAGGATCTGGAACTAGAAATACCATTTGACCCAGTCATCCCATTACTGGGTATATACCCAAAAGATTATAAATCATGCTGCTATAAAGATTCATTCTTTTTTCTTTTGTCTCCTCTGACTGCATATTTTCAAATAGTCTTTAAGCTCACTAATTCTTCCTTCTGTTTGATCAATTCTGCTATTGAAGGATTCTGATGCATTATTCAATACACCAATTGCATTTTTCAGCTCCAGAATTTCTTTTTAATTATTTCAATCTCTTTGTTAAATTTATCTGATAGAATTCTGAATTTCTTCTCTGTGTTATCTTGAATTCATTTGAGTTTTCTCAACATAGCTATTTTGAATTCTCTGTCTGAAAGATTACATATCTCTGTTTCTCCAGGATTGCCATTTGGTGCCTTATTTAGTTCATTTGGTAAGGTCATGTTTTCCTGGATGGTATTGATGCCAGTGTTCTTCGGCGTCTGGGCATTGAAGAGTTAGGTATTTACTGTAGTCTTCACTGCCTGGGCTTATTTGTAGCCATCCTTCTTGGGAAGGCTTTCCAGATATTTGAAAGGACTTGAGTGTTGTAATCTAAGCTGTACCTGCTTTAGGGGGCACCCCAAGCCAGTAATGCTGTGGTTCTTGCACACTTGTCAAGGTACCACCTTGATGGTCTGAGACAAGATCTGGAAGAATTCTCTGGATTACCAGGCAGAGGCTCTTGTTCTCTTCCCTTCTGTTTCCCAAACAGAGTCTCTCTCTCTGTTCTGAGCCACCCAAAGCTGGTGGTAGAGTGAAACAAGCACCCCTGTGGCCTCCACCACTATGACTGCACTGTGTCAGACCTGAAGCTATCACAGCACTGGGTCTTGCCCAAGGCCTGCTGTAACCACTTCCTGGCTACTGCCATTGTTTGCTCAAGGCCCTGGGGCTCTACAATCAGCAGATGGCAAGGCCAGCCAGGCCTATGTCCTTCTCTTCAGGGTGGTGAGGTCCCCCAGACCCCAGGTGAGTCCTTAGGTGCCCTCTGGGAATCAGGGACTAGAGTCAAAAACCTTAGAAGTCTACTTGGTGTTCTACTGCACTGCAGCTGAGCTGGCATACAAACTATAGGATGCAGTCCTTCCCACTCTTCCTCCCCTTTCCAAAGGCAGAGGAGCCTTACCCTGTAGCCACCACCACCCCAGGCCATGAAGAGTATTGCCAGGCTACCAATAATGTTCTCTTATGGCCCAAAGGCTCTTAAGTCAGCTTGTGGTGAATGCTGCCTTGCCTGGGACTCATCCTTCAGGGCAGCGGGCTCTCCTCTGGCCCAGGGCAGGTCCAGAATTGTCATACAAGAGTCAAGTCCTGGAATCGGGGACCCCAAGAACCTGCCTTGGTGCTCCACCCTCCTGTGGCCGTGCTGGTATCTAAGGTGCAAGAAAATGTCCCCACTGCTTTTAAGCAGAAGGAGTTTTGCCCCATAGCTACCCTAGCTGGTAATAAGCTGAGTCTCACCTGAAGCCTGCAAGTCATAGAGGCTCACCCAAGATCCTCAATGTAGTAGCTGGGTATTGCTGCTAATTATTCAGGGCCCAAGGGCTCTTCAGTTAGCAGGTGATGAATGCTGCCAGGACTGGGTCCCTTCCTTCAAGGCAGCAGGTTCCCTTCTGGCCCAGGGTGTGTCTAGAAATGTCACTTGGGAGCTAGAACCCAGAATGAGGGCCTTATGACTCTGACTTGTGCCCTATCCTGCCATGGCTGAGCTGGTATCCAAAATGCAAGAGAAAGTCCTCCCCACTCTTCCGTCTCCTCTCCTCTCCTCTCCTCTCCTCTCCTCAAGGGAAAGGAAGGGGTCTCTTTTGGAGCGATGAACTGTGAGGCTTGGGGCTGGTTGAGGGGTGATGCCAGTACTCCCTTGGCTGCTGCAGTTGGTGTCTCAGTATGTCATGTATCCCTCAGTCCACTGTCTCTGGGCCTAGTTGAGCACTAGGATTTGCCTAAGAGTTACAGTCCCTATGGCCTAGACTGCCTTTCAAGTTTACCCGGAGGCATAGCGCACTGTAGCACTCCGTGGTGAGGTTTGCAGAACTCAAGTTCTGACTGCTGGGACTGGCAATTCCCGTGTCTAGGCCTGGGTTAAATGCTCCCTCCGTGGGTGGGCATCAGCTGAGTTTGGTCCAGTTTTCCTCTCTGATCCAACAGGACAGCACTGAGTTCAATGCCTCACAATTGCTGTATTTTCCCTTCCCCAGCGCCCGGAGAGGCTCTCTGCACCATGCTGGAGGGGTGGCACTGGCAATTCAGGATTACTGTTTCTATCTCTTCAGTGACTCAGCCATATGAAGTTAAAACCAGGTACAACGAGTGCTCATCTGATTTTTGGTTCTTATGAAGGTGTTTTTTCTTTTTCTTTTTTTTTTTTCTTTGTGCATTGTGGGGAGGGGGGGTCTTTATTCACATGGAGTGCTGTATGTGATGCCCAGGAAAAGCTCTCAGCGTGGTGTGTGCTTCAGGGTGGCTCGGGCTCCAATCTCTGCTTTCCAGTTTGTCATGGGCTCTCAACTGTACATAGCCTGTGCTCTGCTGGATTGCACCTTCTTAGACACCACGTGAATCCCCATGCACTGCTCCCCTTGCCCCTTACCACCACCAAGCAGCTATTAGACACCTGAGGTCTCTGTCCTGTTAGTGCCATGGGGCGGAAAGGTACGATACCTTTTTTCACCCATAAGGGTGACAGCCAACACTCCTAACAAAATACAGGTGTGCAAGACAAAAGCATTAACACATTTACTTAATTATTTGAGGCAAGGTCTCACTCTGTCTCCCAGGCTGGAACGCAGTGGTGGGATCACAGCTCACTGCAGCCTCAACCTCCCAAGCTCAGTCAATCCTCCCACCTCAGCCTCCCAGGCAGCTGGAACCACAGGCATACACCACCATGCCTGGCCAAGTTTTTGCATTTCTGGTAGAGACATGGGTCCCACTGTGTTGCCCAGGCTGGTCTTGAACTCCTGGCCTTAAGTGATCCTTCCACCTCAGCCTCCCAAAATGCCAGGACTACAGGCATGAGCCACCGTGCCCAGCCTAAAACGTTATGAAGGTGTTTTTTTCCTGTAGATAGTTGTTAACTTGGTGTCCTTGGGTGGGGAACAATGGGTGGAGCCTTCTGTTCCACCATCTTGCTCCACCTCCTCCAATTATGTGTGTTTTGTATGCATATCTGGGCAGTAGGTCATAGATTTGAAGCCTCTCATTTAAACTTTACTGTGTCTGAGAATATTTATCCTTAGGACACTTGTGTGTATATTTGTGCATTGTTACTACAATAATTGCCTCATGGTAATTGAGAGACTGAGAAGAACAAGGAGGTAAGTCATACCATGAGGAGGGTTTAAGCACAAGGGCAAGTTAGAAAAGTACTGAAGGATTTATATTTAAGGGGGAGGCTTATCAGTGGGATATGTCAAGCACATTAAGTTGTTCCTGAGTTTGCAAATATTATTCTCTGGGATTAGGCCATCGGCATTTGCTAATTGGTGCCCATCAAAGTTAGGCTTCTACCCACCCACAGGAACTGAGAGATATCCTCTTTGATGATTATATGTCAAAGGGATAGATCCCAGGTCCTTGAGGAAGACTTTCCTGAGTTGTAAAATTGTCAAGAAGCTTTTATTAAAAAGAAATCTCAAAGGAAGCAGAGAAAGAACTTATAATTCCAAGTTTTCTAAAACAAATGTTCTAAGAAACAAGAAAACCAGAAGTCAGGGCCTAGAGTCAGTAAGAAGCCAGTCTAAAATTCAGTCATGCTGAGGAGAACGTCAGTGCCATCTCAGTCATAAAGTTATGGTAGATGTTGATGTTTAAAAAGCTACACATCAGCAGATTAGTTTTAAACAAATATGAATGTTAGATGTTTACAGCCCTAACTTAGAATCCTCCCCTCCTTGCCCCCCACTCCCTCCAGACCACCCAGTGCATCAGGATACCACAAGATGTCAGTGGTGGTGACTAGGTAAGAATTCTATCCATTCAAGAATCCTTGGGGGGAGACCTGTGCTGCCCTTGTATTTCCTGCTCTCCCAGGGGACTCTGCCTGCCCCAATATAGCTTAAAACTGTATTAGTACCATGTGCTTTCATCAGCTGTGCAAACTTGGACAACTTACTCAACCACCCTGAGCCTTGGTCGCTTCATTTGTAAATAAGCATAGTAAATACATACCACACAGCACTGTATCAGGAGTAAATCTGATCTGTGTATAGCACTTAACACAATGCCTGGCATACGGTAATGACCCAAGAAATGATAACTATCAGTATTTCAGTCAGTTTTCACCTGTGCTATTATATTATTCTCAGAGAATAATGAACATACTATGACACCAAATTAATAAAATACACAGAAAAGCAGAAGAAAATAAGTTAAAAGAATTATGGCTTAAATCTATTGAAATTAAAGCAGAAGAAACTATCAATGAGGCAGTAGCTACTTCCAAAGTGCCATGCCCTATCCTCCGCAACTTTACCCAATTTTCTGCCCAACTTTCCAAGTCCTGTTCCCTCAAACTTAAAATATTTTCCCACACAGATCTCACATCTTCATGTTATTCAGCCCAAGGGTGTAATGCAATTTTTAAAATTACAAGTTTTTGTTGTATTTTCTTTTCCTATTTATCACTTGCAGCATTTTACTCCCCCCCCCAAAAAAAAACCCATGTGGGAGTTAATTGACTTTTCAGGAATCCCGTGCAAAATTCTCCCTCAAAACACTCTCCTTTGTTTGTGTCTTGGAAGCAACTCCAGAGTTTTCAGGACTTGGATTCTGCTTTAGAATTGTGCTCAGACTGTCTCCATAAGAGTGGTCCGTTTCCTCATCCAATGAGCTCTGCCTGTTTGTCTGTGTGACACTCCAGTGGAAGGAAGCCAAGAGCCTATAGTAGCGATCCTGGGGAAAATTTCAGCAGCTGGGGCCATGTAATTTAAAACCTCTGAAAAGTGTGCTGCAGTCCGTGCACAGCATTAGTATAACGTGAGGGCTGAATGCAGCCCGTTCTCTGGAGAACTTCCTCACACACCGCAGCAAAGAGAAGACTAAAAGACAAACCTGGGTGCAGCCGGAGAGGTCCAGATAGATGAGCTTGTGGCATCCATTCCCCAAGTTCAGGTACTGTAAGCCTTTATCTGTGAACCCTCTGCAATAAGCCAAACTAAGATTCTGTAAGTTGTGGAAGTGCCTGAAAAGGCAAGGCAAGAAAGAGAGCAAGGAAAGTATTATACTTCAGTTGTTCTCTCAAATCTTTCTTAAGCCACTATGACAAAGAAAACTGTAAATTCAACTCTTCTTCTTGCAGATGTTCAACGTTTAACTTTACTGTTAACTCTCTACTTGTTAATTAAAGGAGACTACAGTAACACATAATTGTAATACATTTCAAGTGAAAGTACTAATAATGCAATAATCTTTGCCTAGATTTTTAAGAAAGTTGACTGGGATAAAGCTTTTTTGGTGTGTGTGAGGTGGGGGAGGCAACCACATTGTTTGGAAGTGAAACCAAATTTGCAGAGTTTATTGTTGCTTTTAGGTTTTATCTCTGGAGTACCAAAATAATGTGCAAAATATATAGAAGGACAAATCCTTGGTAAACATTTAAATGGAGACTGTTACAGGAGAGTGAGGATTTGGGACAGAAGGCAAAATTGAATATAACCATGCTCTTAAAATAGATCTGATAAGCAAATGATTTTTAAAAATAGGTTTAAATATGCATGATTTTGTAACAGTTTCATTATTATAGTTAAAGAAAGACTAATTGATATGCAGAGTTTAAGCATGGATTAAGAAGACCAGTTTGCAAATAAGTGGGCAACACATGAGAAGAGTTAAAAGCAACATCAGAGACTATAAATCTCGCTGGAGTTGAAATAGATTAAATATGGTATTACCACAATGACCAAAATGAGAGCTTCCAGAAAAAAGGAGGGTAGTTAGGATGAGCCTGTACTACCATGTGAGGGCTCGCAGTTTGAGGACACTCTGTGGACAATTTTCCAAGCCCTCCGAAGCCTGGCACTTTTTTTTTTTTTTTTGAGACGGAGTTTCACTCTTGTTGCCCAGGCTGGAGTGCAATGGTGAGATCTCGGCTCACTGCAACCTCCTCCCTGCTTTCCCCAACCCCCTGGTTCAAGCGATTCTCCTGCCTCAGCCTCCCAAGTAGCTGTGATTACAGGTGCGTGCCAACATGTCTGGCTAATTTTTGTATTTTTAGTAGAGACGGGGTTTCGCCATGTTGACCAGGCTGGCCTCGAACTCCTGACCTCAGGTGATCCACCCACCTCGGCCTCCCAAAGTGCTAGGATTACAGGCGTAAGCCACCGTGCCTGGAAAGCCTGGTACTTTTTAAGAGGTCAAGGACTCCCACTACTGCCTGGTCTTCTAATAGAATTAGCAATCATGCTCTTAGTTTGTGATCTGCAACAGCTTAATAGCAAATTACAAAGCAAAAAGAATGAAAAGTGAGGAGAAAATGCTTCTCTGCCTCTCAAAATCACACAGGTGAATAAAGTTTACCTTCCCATAAATGGGAACTAAGATATACAAGCACTGACCATTAATCAGATTTTGGAAAGCACATCTATACGATATAATGATTTGCATTCCATAGCAAATTACTTGATTCAGAACACAAGTCCCGATCTGGGAATGGCTGTGTACGTGAGATTCGACAGAGCGAGGGGGAAGGTTTCGAATTCACCAGTGACTAGGTGGGCAGGGCCTGAAGGAGAAAGTAGTGCTAATATCCCAAAGACACGCCTCCTCTCTTGGGGCTGTGGAGTGGACTGAGCTGTGCTAAAGTTTTAGAAATGTGTTATCTTCCTCTCCCTTGAGTACACCCTGTTATTCAACTGAGTACAATTTTCTTGGGGTAGGGAGAGGCGCACCAGGGTGTCATTTCTAGCAATCCTTCAGCTCCATAATCTGTAGAAAGGAGTTGTGAGGCAGGCAGCATGACACAATGCAAAATACACAAGGTTTCTGAATCCAGCCAAATGTAAATCCAAGCCCTGAAACTTAACTGCAACCTCCCTAACCTCTCAGAGATTGTTTTCTCATTTGTTAAGTGGAGATTAAAACACTATCTTTTTTTTTTTTTTTTTTTTTTTTACGCTGATCAACTGTGGGGCCTCCAGCTTTCCTGAACCTCAGTTTTCTCATCTGGAACATGGATGTAATCTGATCTGCTTGTTCCCTTTAAAGGTGTGATGATTAAATGAGAACACAGAAATAACCGTATTATCTTCAGGGTGATTTTAACAATCAAAATCGGCAGGGACATAGTAGAAGATTTAAAACTATATGTAATATTATTGCTACTACTATGTGAAATGACAGTAACACATTAACTATTTTTATGGAGTTTGTATTATTCTTCCATTTAATGAAATGGATACTTACCTCCAAGAGTGGTGCACACAATAATTCCAAGAGTTTGAGGGATTTCACATTGAATCTATATGCCGATCTACACCTATATTCAATTTCTTTAAATCCATGTGATCAGTCAACAAATATCAAAAACGAGAATTGAGCTAGGAGTTCTTAACTTTTAATGTCACAGACACCTTTGGCTTTTGGCAGTCAGCTGAGGTCTCTAGACCCCTTTCTTGGCTTAATGTTTTTAAATGCATAAAATAAAATATATAAGATTACAAAAACAGTCAATTATATTGAAATATATAATTATCAAATTAAAAAATGAGTGGAATAGTAATATATGTGCTTCTTTATTAACATATTAAATAAGATTTTGTGGCAGTTCTAGTAACTGCTGTGATTGTGAAGTATCAGTGATATTTTGAAATATTTATAACAACTGAAATGTGGTAAGAATATATTTTTGATTTATATGAATAAAAATGTCCCAGAGACTGCTAACACTTCTGTAGTTTTTACCTACATTTCAATTACAGCTTAATGAAAGTAGAGATGAGTTTCTTCTATTTTTTTTTTTTTTTTTTTTTGAGATGGAGTCTCACTCTGTTACCCAGGCTGGAGTGCAATGGCGTGATCTTGGCTCACTGCAACCTCCACCTCCCAGACTCAGTGATTCTCCTGCCTCAGCCTCCCAAGTAGCTGGGATTACAGGTACCCGCCACCATGCCTAGCTAATTTTTTTTTGTATTTTTATTAGAGACAGGGTTTCACCATGTTGGCCAGACTGGTCTCAAACTCCTGACCTCAGGTGATCCGCCCACCTCAGCCTCCCAAAGTGCTGGGATTACAGACGTGAGCCACTGTGCCTAGCCGAGATGAGTTTTTTTATATCCCCCATTAAAATTCATGGAGTTCCTGAATTCTATCCCTGATCCTCTTGGGGGAATCCACTGCTCCCCAGCTAAGAACCTCTGGTTTAGATAAAAGAGGCTGTTCATTAGACTAAGTGACTCCTGGACTGAAAGTCCCTGGATAGCTCTTTTCACAGTGGAACCTCATGGGAACCATCAGTTTGAAGACAAAGCTCAGGAATCTTGAGTGGCCCTGTAGGCCTTTCTAGGGATTTACAGTTCTGAAGACTTAAAGCTGCTAGGGACGGGAAAAGTGTCAGTTGACAGCAAAATCACAGGTGGCAAATTTTGTCAATACTGATACTCTTTATTCTGAATTTTGGCAAAGACGCGTGTCCCCTGCATGAGTAAGATCTGATTCATCATTTTCCCAGCCCACAGAACACTTGGTAATTCTAATTCTGCTTTGAGGCAATGTTTACAGCTTGTTTTTATCTTTTTCTAATTATTTGATAACTGTTTCTTATTGGGGGCTGTGAGTTCTCTCTTTGTGATTTATTTATTTTTCTGCTATTACTATAATCTTTAGAGAAATTACAATTATTATAGAAACTACAAATGTTTTTTTCTCCTTTCTTTTGGCTTTTTTCCATTAAAGAATTGAAGTCATTTGTGTTAAATTTCTAACACCTGAAGGACTTACTACTAAGATGAATGGAAAATTATGTATTTAAATAAAAATTTCTCTAAAAAAATCACCAAGACAAGGCCTAGTCTGTAAAAGAGGGAATTTGCATGTGGATTCTTTTGAGTTGAGTGTTGGGTTCTTTGGTTTCACAGAGGCATTTCAAGTAATAGAATTCTGCAGAAAACCTAAATGGAGTGATCTGGCCTTCTATTTACAGGGTAGACCTTGAAGTTGTCCAGTCAAGACAACAGCTTACTCTGTCTGCCCCACTTTGATGGGCACTGGTGAGACTATAGATCATGACAGTCCCTGACAATAAGAAATTTCCAAACCAACTGAAAGATCAGTTCATCTATGTAAAAAACAATTGAATACTACTCCACTATAGCATTTAAGACTCAAAGAGCAGAGATCATAATAGCTTTTCTCAGTACTGTATGCCCAGAACACCTTGCACATACGAGTTGATTAATACATGATGAACAAGTGAATGAATGTTGTTATTAGAATTCAGGCAAAGGAAAAATCACTGTGGATTTCTGGTAGATGGCGAGACTTAAGGTGTGAAGGCTGTGGATTAGCCACGAGAAGGAGAAAGGCACTGCAGCTATAGAGAATGTGAAGCATGCAGCAATCAGATGACTGGAGTTAAGGGCTTCTCTTGGGAAACCTAGGCAGAGAAGTTTGATTGGACAATGTTAATAGAGAGTGAGGGATGAACCTAGACCTTAAGCATGTCAAAGACATGATAAGAAGATTGTTCCAGGATGACACTTCTTGTAGCATGAGACACAGCAGATTGAAGGGAGAAGAGACCAGAGGCAGCACCACCAGGATACTGTGCCAGATGAGGTGCTGAGAGTGCCACCTAGGTTGTGACACTAGGAATAAATAGAAAGTGTTTAATTCTGGAAACATTTAGAGGCAACAAATTTCCTGGAATGGGCATGAGCTTTAGGCAGCCCTCATTTTCAACTTTAGAGAACTGAGCAAGTCCCCAAAGAAGTGAGAAAAAAATATTCAAAAAGCTGGCAAATCACTGTTGCCAAGGACAAACAAATTACATTTTTCTTTTGGCAAGTACTTTTTTTGGAAAGAAATACTAAAGGCAATGAAGAGAGAATGACAGCAGAAACAACCAACATTTCTCTGGTTATTTGCAGTTTCAAGAACATTTTTGCGTATCCAAGCATATTTGAAACAATGGAAAACAGAGCAAAAACAGAATCATTATGAAATATATTTTTATCGTAGATAAGTTAGTATACTTTTTTACATGACAAAAAAATCAGTATCAAGTAGTATCTATTCTGAATATTCTCTCAATGGCAAGAACTAGAAGGAAAAGCCAAACAAAATTCTTATTTTGGGTCCTACTTTTCTATCTATTGCCTACTAAAGGTATAACTTCATTTGTAAAATGAATGTCCCTAAAAATATATGCATAGCTGTCATATTACCTTCAAATCTAAGGAGGAAAAAAAGCTATTTCAATGTATGATTGAAAATAAGTATGTTTTAAGTTAAAAATAATTTGTAATATGATATAAACACACCCCGGGTCAGGCAGAGTGGGTCATGCCTATAACTCCAGCACTTTGGGAAGCTGAGGCAAGAGTACTGCTTGAGGCCATGAGTTTGAGACCAGCCTGGGGAACACAGTGAGATCTTGTCTCTACACAAATTTTTTAAAATTTAGCTGGTTGTGCCCAGAAGTTTGAGGCTGCAGTGAGCTATCATCATACTATATTATAGCCTGAGTGAAAGAACAAGGCCCTGTCTATAAACAAAATGAAACAAAATAAAGGCTCCCAAATCATCTACTTTGTAAGTTCAGATTTTCATCTATGATTTATGGATTGTATAATACTCTTTTTCTATGTTTATGCACATACATACATGTACATATATTCATATATATACACACATATATACACATACTTACATATCACAGTACAGAATGCCTAAAGAGTACTGAGTGGTATTCAATGTTACAGGACTGGAGGACCTTAAGGAATTCCTGAAACAGTGTTAGAGAAACCTCAGGGTCACTGGAGTCAGCTTGCGCCAGCTCATGGGAGTCAATTGTTAGCATCTTTTCCCAACTCCACATTTAGTGACATTGTGTTGATAGCTTAAAATCAGCCATGGTGGAATTATTTACACCACAGAAATCAGTAAACACTAGGAATTTTTGATTCTACTCACCCTTGCCACCAGCCAGTTGTTAAGCATTTACAAGAATGCCGCTGTTCCTAAAATATATTTCCAGAATTACTGCTATAGAGAAGACACGATGCTAATGGAAAGGCATATAGAGATAAAAATGATGAGAGACAACTTTGAAGCAAAGGAATAAAATCGGATCTAAAAATAAAAGGAGATTCTTATGATAAACTCTGAACAAATGGATAGAAGCATTAAGAAGAAAAATGCCTTCCCTAGCTGAGAAAAAATACGTTTTAGTGTTCAAAAGGTTTAAAATGTACCAGGAAAAATTAATTGAAGGAACACAATTAAGGTTGGGAATGTCCTCAGTTTCTCAGAGAAAAGGAAAGTCTTGCAAGCATCTTAGCAGGAAAAAATAGGTTACCAACAAAGGTTACCAACAAAGGAACAAAAAACATCCTAGCTTCAGAATTTCTATAAACTGAAATATCAAAGTTTATTGACCAATATCTAAAACATTAGGGTTTTAAAGATAAAATACAGAACATGATTCAAGAACTATACATGAAGAGAAGTTTCTGTTCATCCTCCAAGATAATAGTCATTTTCAGAGATCAATGGCTAAAATATCTGACTCTCATGCATCTTTACTGTAGAAAGATTTTTAAAATTATATTTCCAGTTATCATCAGATAAATCAAAATCAAGGCTAAAGAATAAGTAAGTTGTGAGAAAAAAGACCATCAATGCATGGCCTAGAGTTAAGACTACATACTCATTATAAATATAATTACAATATTGAGTGCAAACACTACAATTCAATATTAAAAAGAAAGTTAAATGATTAGCAAAAACCACAAATAACATGTGTGTTCATACGGGGGAGTAGGTGTGAAGGAGTGTCAAGTTCAAGGGAGAAGTAGAGGGACAATTGAAATGTATTAGATCATTGTGTAACACAGGAGGAGTCAAAAGTTATTGTTTCATCTTGACTTTGGTAATTAGATAAATACCTGTTAAAGTATGTTTTTAAAAATATGCCAATAGCCGCCAATTAGAACACACAACAGAATGTGAATGTACCTTTTGAATACCTTCAGATATACAAGTAAACATAGTTCACAGAGCAAAAGACAGAAACACTGTGTACAGTGCAGTAACATAAAAATCAAAACATAAAACAAGATGATAAAAATAAAACCATACACTCAATTTTTTTTTCTTGAGATAGGGTCTTACTCTGTCACAGCATAATCACGACTCACTGCAGCCTCAACCTCCATGTTCAAGTGATCCTCCCACCTCAGCCTCCTGAGTAGCTGCGACTACAGGTGAATGCCACCATACCCCACTAATGTTTGTATTTTTTTGTAGAGATGGGGTTTTACCATGTTTCCCAGGCTGGTCTCAAACTCCTGGGCTCCAGCAGTCTGCCCACTTCAGCCTCCCAAACTGCTGGGGTTAGAGCAAACCACCACGCATGGCCCATACACTCAATTTTGACAATAAACATTGATCTTTTAAACTGCTGTCTTAAAAAGGCAAAGAGAATGAATTTAAAAATAGAAGTTAGCTACGTGCTACATATAAAAGATAAACCTAAAATCCCGCATCACAAAGGTTAAAAATACAGAGAAATGTAGTTATTCCACAAAAAGAACAAGCAAAAGAAAACAAAGGTAACTATGTTGATAGCAGTTAAAAACTTCAGGCCGGGCATGGTGGCTCACACCTGTAATCCCAGCACTTTGGGAGGCTGAGGCGGGCAGATCACGAGGTCAGGAGTTCAAGACTGGCCTGGCCAACATGGTGAAACCCTGTTGCTACTAAAAATACAAAAATTAGCCTGGAGTGGTGGCAGGCACCTGTAATCCCAGCTACTCAGGAGGCTGAGGCAGGAGAATCGTTTGAACCCAGAGGCAGAGGTTGCAGTAAGCTGAGATCACTTCATTGCACTCCAGCCTGGGTGACAGGGCGAGACTCCGTCTCAAAACAAAACAAAACAAAATGAATTCAAGGCAAAGAAACATCAACCAGCATAAAGAATATCACTTCATGTGAATAAATGCTATAATCTGTAATGAAACATGATGCTTATTAACCTTTGTTAATAAAGTTGTAAAATAACATCAAAATAAAGAGAAGCTTGATCATAATAGGCAACTAATATATCACTATTATAATAACATATCAAGAATTTATATGTATATACACCCAGAAATTTTGTTCTCTATAAGAAACTCTGGGCCAGGCACAGTGGCTCCTGCCTATAATCCCAGCACTTTGGGAGGCTGAAGTGGGTGGATCACCTGAGGTCAGGAGTTTGAGACCAGCCTGGCCAATGCGATGAAACCCTGTCTCTACTAAAAAATACAAAAATTAGCCCGGTGTTGTGGTACGTGCCTGTAGTCCCAGCTACTTGGGAGGCTGAGGCAGGAAAATCGTTTGAACCCAGGAGGCAGAGGCTACAGTGAACTGAGATAGTACCACTGCACTCCAGCCTGGGTGACAGAGCAAGATTCCATCTCAAAAAAAATAAAAATAAAAAATAAAAGAAGCTCTGTTTTAAGTATCCATGGATGACTTTTGGAAATTAATTATAAACTAGTATACCAAGAAATCTCAATAAATTCCAAAAAGTAGAAATAATTCAGTCCACATTTCTTGACCAGAGTGCCTAATTAAAAGCAGAAGCTCAACTGAAGAAACTTCAACTACTTAGAACCAAAAATTTTGCTCTAAATAATACTGGGTGAAGGCCAGGCATGGTGGCTCCCGCCTGTAATTCCAGCACTTTGGGAGGCCAAGGCGGGTGGATCACTTGAGGTCAAGAGTTTGAGACCAGCCTGGCCAACATGATGAAACTTCGTCTCTACTAAAATTCAAAAATTAGCGGGGTGTGGTGGCACATGCCTGTAATCCCAGTTACTTGGGAGGCTGAGGCAGGAGACCTGCTTGAGCCCGCAAGGCAGAGGTTGCAGTGAGCTGAGGACATGCTGCTGCATTCCAGCCTGGGCTATAGAGGAAGACTCTGTCTCAAAAAAAAAAAATTTTTTTAAATAAATAAATAAATAAATAAACATTACTGAGTGAAAGAGGAAAGCAAATATAGAATAATTGATTTAGAAAGCTAAAACAATACTTATCAAATTACACAAACTTTTCCCAAATTCTTATTTAGAAGTCATTTCATGACCGTATTTTTTTTTTACTTTTAAAAGGAGAGAAATCAAATCATGCAAATGCAAAAATATAAATTAGCTCCAAGTTTAATTATTGGTTTACTGATAAGTATCTAACAACTGGCTTTCCAAAAAAAGTATGCATATAAATGTATGTGCATTAAATTTTATATTTTCCTATTTTGCATATATAAAGGATGTGTAGCATGCAACTTACAAATGATAAAATATACAATATTCTTTACTGTTAATTCCACTTAGTCAATCAATTCTCACACAATGTTTTCATTGACTTTTGTCAATGAAACTCTTACAAATGTAGCCAGCCAACCAATGGTTGAACTTGAAGAATGATTACAGTTCCAATATGAATTATGCTATTAACATTAATAAGACACAAGTGATATATGTCAAAGAGGTATGTCCAAAATCTGCTTGTTAATGATGTGAGTGCCTTCTTTGCTAAATCAAAGAATAGTTTTCAAGTATTGAGAGAATATTTCCTCAATATTTTGTGCTATTTCACAATGTTGTGGCTACAGACATGACCTACTTTTAAATTTAATTTGCTTCATTAATTGTGTTCTCTATCACTTTAAGTCTAAACAATCAACTGAACAATAAATCAAGCCCCGATTTGTAGTGTTTGATGTTTTCCATGGTATAGAATACTTCCATATTGGCCAATTCCAAGCTATCAGTGAGAGGTCACCAAACACGGAGTTGGGAAGAAATGTGCAGTAGCACTCCATTCTGTAGTATTTTCACCGTAGAGATACAATGAACATAAATAACTACAAGAACACAGGTAAAGTAACATGCAGAAAAATATTAGAAAGTAATGAGTTTTAAGTATTTCTTGCCTGTATAAGAATTTTAGGGCTGGGCGCAGTGGCTCATCCCTGTAATCCCAGCACTTTGGGAGGCTGAGGTAGGTGGATCATGAGGTCAGGAGTTCAAGACCAGCCTGACCAATATAGTGAAACCCCGTCTCTACTGAAAATACAAAAAAATTAGCCAGCCATGGTGGTGGGCGCCTGTAATCCCAGCTACTCGGGAGGCTGAGGCAGGAGAATCTCTTTGAACCTGGGAGGCAGAGGTTGCAGTGAACCAAGATTGTGCCACTATACTCCAGTCTGGGCGACAGAGCAAGACTCCATCTCAAAAAGAATAAATAAATAGAAAGAATTTTAGATATGTAAGAAAGAATCACACATCACTTAATAAAAATTTTATTCAATAAATGATGCTGAAATAATTGGTTACTTATTTAACAACATTTAAAATGTAAAACTAGGCTGGGCGCAGTGGCTCATGCCTGTAATTCCAGCACGTTGGGAGGCTGAGGAGGGCGGATCACCTGAGGTCAGGAGTTTCAGGCCAGCCTGACCAACATAGAGAAACCCCTCTCTACTAAAAATACAAAATTAGCCGCGTATGGTGGCACGTGCCTGTAATCCTAGCTACTTGGGAGGCTGAGGCAGGAGAATCGCTTGAACCCGGGAGGCAAATGTTGTGGTGAGCTGAGATCGCGCCATTGCACTCCAGCCTGGGCAACAAGAGCAAAACTCCGTCTCAAAAAAAAAAAAAGTAAAACTATGCTTAGCTTATATACTGCAAAAAACTAGGCCTTGGGCCACATGGGTTGTAGTTTGCTGACCCCTGATTTAGATCATCGCTTCATTCATCTACCAAGATTAATTACAGATTGATTATATATTTAAGTAAAAATACATGAACACAGAAAAATAAGCAAATGTATATTAAATGCCTGACAGGTGGAAGACTCTCTATGTTTAAGAGCGTCAGAAGAAATTTCAAAGGGAAAGCTTTATAGATTTGACTAAAAAACTGTGGCAGCTTAATTAGTGGGATAAATAGAAAATATGGTGCCACTCCTTAAGCTGGCACATTTGCAGAAAATGGTTAGAGTCAGAAGATAAAGAAAATTATCACCCAGAATTTTCTGTGTAAGCTTTTCTAAATGTCTGATCACTGTTATTTTTCAAAGGAACTTTAAAAAGCTATGTTCTCAAAAATAGTTCATTCTTTCACAATAGTTTAAGAAATGTTTTCCCAAAGTCAAATTTGAATCTCTCCTAGTGTGATCATATACCCTTCCTGACTGGCCTTATTATAATGAAAATAAAGAATAATTGGGCCAGGCATGGCGGCTCATGCCAGCACTTTGGGAGGCCCAAGTGGGCAGATCACTTGAGCCCAGGAGTTTGAGACCAGCCTGGGCAACATGGTGAAACCCCATCTCTACAGAAAAATACAAAAACTAGATGGGCATGGTGGCATGCTCCTGTAGTCCCAGCTACTCAGGAAGCTGAGGTTGGAGAATTGTTTGAACCCAGGAGACTGAGGCTGCCGTGAGCCATGATTGTGCCACTGCACTGCAGCCTGGGTGACAGAGTAAGACCCTGTTTGAAAACAAACTAAAAAGAAAAATTTTTGATGAATTTGAATATTCTGTCAACTTTTTAGTTATTCTGTCCCTTCTCCTCCAAAAAAGAGAAGCAATATTCATGTCCAACGTTGTCAACACTCCATAAACAGTAAAAAACAACCAGTGTCAAGCTCCTTGGAGGTGGTGGGAATCTCAACAGGTAGCCAGAGCATGGGAACAGGGATCTGGGACAAATGTGTTCAAAGTTTGGTAATCAGGATGTTGGCATTCTATTATAAAGAGGTCCGCTGGGTGCGGTGGCTCACGCCTGTAATTCCAGCACTTTGGGAGGCCCAGGCGGGTGGATCACCTGAAGTCAGGAGTTTGAGACCAGCCTGACCAACATGGAGAAACCCCGCCTCTACTAAAAATACAAAAATGAGCCAGGCGTGGTGGTGGGCACCTGTAATCCCAACTACTTGGGAGGCTGAGGCAGCAGAATTGCTTGAACCCGGGAGGCGGAGGTTGCCATGAGCTGAGATCATGCCACTGCACTCCAGCCTGGGCGACAGAGCAAGACTCTGTCTCAAAAAAAAAAAAAGGTCCCAGACACCAGACTGGAATGTAAGAGTCAGAGAGCTCAAATGCCCAGGATGGGGGACCAGAAAGAAACAGGCAAGGTGTAACTCAAGCTACTGGGCACACTGCTGTAAGAGTGACAAAAATGCTAGTCAAGGCAGACCAGTTTAGGCACTAGCTTAGGGACTTGAAAGCAGCACTCCCCTTATAAGAGTAGCAGTGCCACAGTGGTGGGGTGTTGATAAAGGGAGCACTGCCTTTGCAGAATGCTAGAGCAAGCCAGAGACTTTGGGAGCATAATTATTTTCAGTGTCATACAAATAACACCAACATTACCTCGGCAGGAGTCGCATCGTCCTGTTGGTGATAGTTGTGTTAGACAGATTGAGATACAGGACCCCCGGGCAGCCCTCAGAAATGTGTCTCATTGATTCATCCTGCATGAAAAACAGAGGGGAGACGCTTATCAAATTATATCAGGCTTTGCAATTTCCCTATTATCTTTCTATTATCCCTTTTCCTGTTCCAGAAAAAAATACATGCAAGAGTTGCTTTCTTCATATTCTTTATCGGCTATTAGGTTGAAATGAAATTAAATAGAAGCCAATGCTTTTGCTCAAAGCATCATTACTCCCTCCTTTTCCCTTTCCTTGGAAATCAAGTCTCATTCCATCACAATGACACTTCATTAAAATGTGAATCCATGCAAGTTCAACTCTGTCACAAGAAATTTGAGCTCAAATGTCAAAGTGTCAAACACTTCTGACTCTTCCTATGCAGGAAAGCAATTAAAAACTCATCCATTTTAAACTTATTAAAATTATTCTGAAAGACAGGAATAGTAAACACTCTCAACAGTGGAACTTTAGTAACAGTCCATATTTATACACATATACATTTAGACATAGATGTGTGTGTGTGTAATTAAGCTTCTGTGGTTCTGTTAATTAAATATTTTAAATAGCTGAACAGATTTTCAACAGATTTATGGTAAGTTTGAGACGGCTAAAATAAAATATAGGCTACATACCAGTTGGGCAGGAGATTCAATGTTGGGGTTAGGGTGGGGGAGGATCTCAAAGATTCAAGCACCCTTCCCCCAGAAAGCTGAAAACTGAAGTAAGAGAGTAAGTACTGTGACCATGAAATAAGAGAGAGAGAAAAACAGAGGTTTCAATCACAGATCCTACAATGAAATTTACAAGACCAAATGAATTTCAAGCATTGATTGCAACAAGCTGCTTTTTGTACAGGTAACACTATAGAAAATACAATGAGTAGCAACAGGTTTCTATTTAATGATTGATGAATCTCCCCAGGAACATCAACAGGGCACCCAGTTTAAGTATTAGTGGTGTATGCAATGTTTGACACTACCTCAGTCCCGAAAAGAATAGACTGTTGCATCTATCTATCTGGAAGAGATTTAAATCATCACTAGGCTAGAAGATGTGGTTCTGAGAAGAATTCTGTATCAGAAATATGGCCACTCCTAACACCACTAAAGATAGTAAAGGTTTATTTTCAGCAGGATCATTGAGGATTAACATTCCATTCATTACTATTTCCAGTAGTCATGGATTTTTAAAATAATAAAATCCTGCAGGTCAGAGCATCCATCACACTCAGATAGGAATTGGTTGATTTACAGGGGCAGCAAACCATGCCTTAAAGAGAACACAAGATTCTATTTGAAAGCTGTAAATCTATGTGATTCTGCTATAGGAAAGGTTCTATGCACCCATGCTGCATGAGAGGCCAGTGCAGAGCTTTTGATAAACACTAGTCTTAACTATAGTATTCAAGCTGTCAGCATTTTTTCTAGATGCCTCATCACCAAAATGAAGGATTTGAATAGGTGTGGATACACAAAATGTGTACAGTACAATTTTTTCCAAAAAGAATCGAGAGAATAACCATAATGTGTGGCACTGTATTTTAATACAAAGAAAATCTGTCTTTGGAAACGTTCGGCATGCCAATCAAGTATCAAAGTGATTATACACATGTTGAAAGACCTTGGCAAAATGCAAATGAGATGAGGCAAGGAGAGGAGAAAGAGTTGGCTTAAACACCCTCAGAGAGGCAGCCCCAAAGAAGATGAAAATGTGGGGATCAGGAAGAGGAAGATGGAGTAGCTTTATGTACCACAAAGGAATCTGACTTTCTGTTTGAGATGAGGAGGCAATCCATTCTCTACATTTTCCTGTCTAAAGAAGCTTGGACATCCAAACAAAATTAGACCACTCCCATTCTCAGATTGAGATGAGGAGGTAATGCATTCTCTACATTTTCCTGTCTGAAAAAGCTTGAACATCCAAACAAATTTAGATCACTCCCATTCTTAGTACTTAAAAGAACTCAGGATTTAATCCCCAAATGTTTGAACACATAAATGCAAAAACTGAGTACCTACATTGCAGAATGGCTTATGAATTTGTCCTCAATGTACTCAAATCCTTCTGAATGTAATATATTTCATAAGACAAGCTTAGAAATCAAAGCTCTTTGAATGAATGTTACCCAACTCCATAAATGTAAGCCTGTGTCCCAGTCTACGTCTCAAAGGGAAAAACAATAGTAAAATGTAGCTGGATAAAATTATCGGCCCTGTATAATATTAGACTCCAAAATTGGACAAGACTTTGATGTTCACAAATTCAATGCAGATGGCATTGTTTTAACTTCCCTATTAGAGGGCCAAACTCAAAGAATCTGATATTTTACTCAAGTACAGAACTGAAGCTCCCTGAGGACAAGAACTGAAAAATGATTCATTTTTTAATTCCCTCCAACACCTAGCAGAACATATTTAACATAGTAGGTGCTAAAACATCCACAGAAAGAGTAAATCCATTTGACAAACAGGCAGACATCTGGAGAATGTAGTAGTCAAGATTTAAAATCTTTCTTCATGAAGGAGCCCACGTTCACTTTGCTAGTGGAAAAAGAGTGCAACCAGAGAAAGTAGAACATTTTTTCTCTGATATGATCTTTGACATGTCTGTCTATGCCTCCATTTCTTGTGGATGACCCTCAAGGGCACTTTTGAACATAAAGAAACAGCTTATTTGTATTAAAGTACAAGCCACTGAGAAGATGCTTAGTTTCTTTATGGGTGGTTCTTTATGTTCTGCTGGTCAGGGATTAAACAACTAATTTAAATGCTGAATCTGTGTATTGAGGCAAGGAGTGGAGGAGTTCTGAGGGTCTTAACATTTTTCTGTACACATTCTATTTGTGTATAATACCTTCCATGTTTTGAAAAGATGTTTTACTGTGGAAATTAGGGGGATGGATTTCAAGGGGAAAAATTACTAAAGGAGGATTTTCAAAGTGCTCAGTTCTAAAACAGGAGACATATATGTAAACGTAAGTATTATATACAGTGTGAAGTATCTGTGTTGAAGTACTGAGACCATATGTAGCTCAGGAGAGAGAGAAATTAATTCTGTCAGCTGGGCACTGTGTCTCACGCCTGTAATCCCAGCACTTTGGGAGGCCGAGGCGGGTGGATCACTTGAGCTCAGGAGTTCGACACCAGCCTGGCCAACATGGTGAAACCCCATCTCTACAAAAAAAAAAAAAATACAAAAATTAGCCAGGTGCAGTGGCACGTGCCTGTAATCCCATCTACTTGGGTGGCTGAGGCAGGAGAATCACTTGAACCCGGGAGGTGGTGGTTGTAGTGAGCCAAGATGGCGCCACTGCACTCCAGCCTGGACTACAGAGCAAGACTCCATCTCAAAAAAAATAATAATAATAATTAAATTATATTAGAAATTAACTGTCAAAAAGTGAATAGAACTGCATAGGGCTGGGGGTTGAGAGAAAATGAAGAGTGACTGTTAATGGGCATGAGTTCTTTTAGGGGTGAGGGAAATGTTCTGAAGTTGGTTGTGGTGATGGTCACACAACTCTGTAAAAATACAAAACCATGAAATTGTACACTTTAAGTGGGTAAATTTAATCTCAATATAAATATAAATTTATTATATCTCAATAAAGCTGCTTTTTAAAGGTCAATAAAAAAAGAGAATGGGAAGACTCAGTAGAGTTGAAGAGTGTGTTAAAGAATGAACAGGTGTTAGCCAGGATGGGATAGGGGTGGTGGGGAAGGAACGGTAGTCATTTAGGCAGATGGAAAAACACGTTCAAGGACACAATGAAATAGCATGACATGAACAGGGAACTTCCAAGTGGTTCAGTATTGAAACAGAGTAGAAATGTGAAAGAAAAACCTAGAAAGATGAGGCTGTAAAAGTGAGGCTGAGAGGTAGCAGGAAGGGGCCAATTCATGCAGTCTTTTCGCCAGCGAGGAGGGCCTGGCCTTCATGATGGAGCTGGTGCCCCGTGACTGGCATTCCACAGCCAGGCGTTTCCTCCTATTACCTCCTGTCTCCTTAGGGACTTGCTCCGTGAGTTGCTTCAGCTGACTCTCCATCATCCTCTATAAACTTGTTTCCATTTCCCTGTCCCTGTTTTCCTTCTACCACTCTCTAAGACATTTTTCTGGAAAGATCAGTTTATGCCTAATGCCTCACCTTCTCACCTCTTGTCCACTTCACAATTCATTGCAAGTAGATTTCTGCTCCAATATCCCAATGAAACTGTTGTAGCAAAAATTGGCAGTCCCTTCTGATTCTCAAATCTACAATGCATTGTTCAGTCCTTTTCTTACCTGTTCACTTTGGTTCTTTCTGAAACTCTTTACTCACTTTCATTGTGTGATACCTCTTCATTGTCAATCTACTTCTCTTACTATTCCTTCTGAATATCTGCTCCTAAAAGTCAGCATTCCGTAAGGCTCAACTTTAAGTCTTCTCCTCTTCTCATACCTTCTAAATTGATCTTATTCACTCTTTTGATGTTAATTATGACTTATACATAGATGTCAACCCAAGGTGGGATCTCAATTCTAGTCAATGTTGTCCATTGCCTACTTGGTATCTCCAGATGGTTGCATTCACTAAATATTATTGAATATGATATGCCAAAGTTTGTGCTGTTGTGCCATGACTACCACAAATAATAAGACACATCTCCTGCCCTTGGGGTCTCTTAGGCTAGTGGAAGAAGCTGAAACCCTACGGTTAAGGATACTTATCATAGGAACCTAGAGGAACAGCAGTGACCCCAGTCCTGGGAATCAGTGATGTCTTGGTAGAAGAGGTGGTAATAAGCCTTAAAGCCTGATAAAGAGGAAAGCACCACTTGGGGACAAAGGGAAAGGGCATTCTAAGCAAACAGCAAATGCACAACTGCAAGGAGCAACTTGGAGCATGCAGCAGAAGAAACTCAGTGGCTGTAGGCACTGCAAATTAGTGTGTACACAGAAACTGAAGCAAGTGAGGCTGGAAAGGGAGGCAGAGGCAAAACCACAGAGGGTCTTCAAGGTAGAGTAATATTAAGGGCATTGGCTTTATCCAGTTGTGTAGATGATGGGAGTGTGTATAGCTGATGAATGATGAGAGTGAAGTAGTCATAGCCACCTTTTACAAAGAGTATAAAGTGCTCACAGAATGGAAGACAGGTTGGGGACAGAGGGAAAGACTGGAGACAGGAACCAGGAAGAAAGCAACTAGGGATACATATTCATTTCCAACTTCTTTGGTACAGCTGTTGATAGCCATGAAGATAAAATGAGCCTATCATGTCTACTGGGGCCCAATTTTTTTCTGTCTCATACACACATACCATTAAATATAAATACAGTTCACTTTGGGTAGTCATTGAAAAATTTCTACTTTCCACAGGCTCCAACACTGAGCATACATCTACATGATTAACATTAGCATTGTACAGATGGAGTAAAATTTCTTGTCAATGTTTAACATAGTTTGCTGTTTTCCACATTGAATCCCAAATAAGCACACAAGCATCTATTCTGCATATTGGCACTCCAATGTAGCAAGTCAATCTATATAAACAGCAGTAAAAATGGTTGCTTATACTCACTGTGAATGTTGGGCAGTCAGAGACATTCAGCTCTTGCAAGTTCCTACAGTGGCCTGAAGGAAATAAGTTATACATCACTAAACTACATATTGCAAATGTTTAAACAGAGTTTTTCTATCCTACATTGAATGCAGTGTATTCATTAGAAAACAAACAAAAACCTTGGCAAGTAACATGTTCTAAGTATATGGTTTCTTTTCTGAGAAAAATGACTTTTTTGGGCTTCAGAATTAAAATATATAGACATGTTTATTATTGTTTGAGGATTATAGGAGTAAGGGGAAAAGAGAAAAATATTACTGTGGGAAAAACACTATATACTCAGAGCTTTTAGCTTGAAAGCACTTGAAGAAAACCAATCTGGTTTTTTGTGCCTGCTTTTTTATTTTTTTGTTTTCATTTAACATTTTATTATGAAAATTTTCAAACATATACAAAAGTGGAAAGAATTGTACATTAAATAATCTATATAGCCACTGCTTGGATTCTATTTTTTACTGTATTTGCTTTATCATATATCCACCCACTCATTCATCTCTCTATACATCCCTTAATCATCTTATTTTTGTATGCATTTCAAAGTAAGTTGCAGACACTAGTACACTTACCCCAAATACTTCAACATGTATATCATAAATAATTCAGCATATATAATAATAAACAGAATAGCTGACATGATTTTGTTTAGGTCAGACTTATATAAAATTTATAATGAATTGTAAATAGACAAGTGGAAGGTCAGAAAGTCTAACTGACTAGCTCTGGGACCAGAGGCCAGTGCACAGCTTATAATCTCTAGGGGAAAATGAGACATGTATACAAACAGTTAGATGGCAAAGTGCTTCACAACCAGTGCCCTGCATCTCAGTGGACAGTAAGTAAAACTCCAAATCTGAGACAGAAGAGAAGCAGCTAGGGAGGCTACACAAACCAGTGACTGGGAGGAATGCTTGAAGCAAAGAAAAAGGAAGGCATTCTAGGTGGAGACCCCATGCAGCAGGAAAACTCCAGGCAAGAGGGCGATTCTGGTGTTCAAACTGTCACAATGAATAGAAAACACATTTGCTGCTCATAACCACACAGCCCCACGCTAGTAACAACAGACATGTTAGTAGTTATAAATCCATTTTGAACATTTCTTCCTTTGCCAAGAATGGACTGCATCCTAAGTGATATATGCAAACCAGAAATACTTTCAGAATTTTAAAAAGTGAAAACAATTGTTAAAAATCTGCACATCCTGGAAGTCCTCAATAATATTTAATAAGGAGAAAATAGATTTCCCAAGCAATATAAGTTTACAAAATAAATGTTCTTACAGAATACAGTAGTTATTCTGTTTGTTTGTTTCATTTTTTTGAGACAGGATCTCACTCTGTCACCCACACTAGAGTGCAAGTGGCACCATGTTGGCTTACTGCAGCCTCAACCTCCCAGGCTCAGGCAATCCTTCCACTTCAGCAACCCCCACTCCCATCCCCAAGTAGCTGACACTACAGGTGTATACCACCATGCCTGGCTAATTTTTCTATTTTTGGTAGAGACGGGGTTTCCCCATGCTGCTCAGACTGGTCTCCTGGGCTCAAGAGATCTGCCTGCCTCAGCCTCCCAAAGTGCTGGGATTGCAGGCATGAGCCACCGCACCCGGCCAGAATAGTTATTTGAGAGTAATTCATCAGTTCAACAAATACTTAACAAGGAAATATAGCAGTTAACAAAATAGACAAAAATATTTTCCCTTAAGGAGTTTACTTTCTAGTGGGGAGAGACTAACAGTAAACAAAAGAAGTTAAATACCGTATCTACTTTGACAGATGGTGATAAGTGCTATGGAGAAGAAATAAAACAAGAAAAGGGATTGGGAGCACCCAACAAGTGGGAGGAAGTGTGATTTAAAATAGGGCTGAACAGGAAGTTTTCACTGAAAAGGTAACATTTGAGCCAAGACGTGCAGGAGATAACAAGGACAGTGCCATTTACTCCAAGCATCTCTGGAGCCCACACCCAACATGGTTGGTGACTGGGAGACAGAAAAGGATAGGAGAAAAAAAAAAAAAAAGCTCAGGAAGACAACCATTCAAGTCCTACCCTTGTGTGTGCATCTCAAGGCTGTGTTCTTTTAAAAGAAGGAGAATTCTTTTAATTTCTTAAATCCGATGTGATGATGAACCACAGGCTTCAGTTTCAATCATGCTCAGTCCTAACATTTGTGACTACTTCCCCCGGGGTGGCCACTGTGAAGCATCTTTTGCGCATGAGCCTATTTTATCCTCCCAACAACATTAGGAGGTACCCTTGGTCCCATTTTACAGATGCTGAAGATGACCTGGGTTGATATACTTAAGCAGGTAAGAGAGCCTTGATTCAAACTCAGGGCATAAACATTCAGCCTCTAACCCAGACAACTAAGAGGGGAAGAAGCTTTCTATGTCACTGTTCTGTGGAACTAGAAGGCCTTTGCCTTAAAAAGTCTGTTCTTATCTGTCAGTAATACAGTGCTTGCAATGGGCCTTAACTTTTAATATATATTTTTTTCTCTTTCAACCTAGGGACTCCACATACCCCAGCTGGGTCTCATTGTTCCAGAACTGCATTAGTTAAGATTACCCAAACTTGGATTTCAAAGGAATACTTTCATTGTTCCGTCTGTAACACGAAGTAATTGGGGCCAGCTGGATGTCAGGATGCGTGTGGTTACCATTGTAATCTTGCTCTGCTTTTGCAAAGCTGCTGAGCTGCGCAAAGCAAGCTCAAGCACTGTGAGAAGCCGAGTGAATCATGGCCGGGCGGGTGGAGGCCGGAGAGGCTCCAACCCGGTCAAACGCTATGCACCAAGCCTCCCGTGTGACGTGTACACATATCTCCATGAGAAATACTTAGATTGTCAAGAAAGAAAATTAGTTTATGTGCTGCCTGGTTGGCCTCAGGATTTGCTGCACATGCTGCTAGCAAGAAACAAGATCCGCATATTGAAGAACAACATGTTTTCCAAGTTTAAAAAGCTGAAAAGCCTGGATCTGCAGCAGAATGAGATCTCTAAAATTGAAAGTGAGGCGTTCTTTGGTTTAAACAAACTCACCACCCTCTTACTGCAGCACAACCAGATCAAAGTCTTGACGGAGGAAGTGTTCATTTATACACCTCTCTTGAGCTACCTGCGTCTTTATGACAACCCCTGGCACTGTACTTGTGAGATAGAAACGCTTATTTCAATGTTGCAGATTCCCAGGAACCGGAATTTGGGGAACTACGCCAAGTGTGAAAGTCCACAAGAACAAAAAAATAAAAAACTGCGGCAGATAAAATCTGAACAGTTGTGTAATGAAGAAGAAAAGGAACAACTGGACCCGAAACCCCAAGTGTCAGGGAGACCCCCAGTCATCAAGCCTGAGGTGGACTCGACTTTTTGCCACAATTACGTATTTCCCATACAAACACTGGACTGCAAAAGGAAAGGTTTGTACTTTTCTTACTTCTTCATTTTCATGAATAACTTGAAATGCTCTTTGAATCTTATAATCCTCCCTACACCCCACCATGTCTTGGAATTCTCGATGTCACTTCCACCAGAAACCTTTCCCCATTGGCAATGGAATTTACCCCAAGTTTTTTTGGGGTCCAGACTCAAGGCAGTTGGTAATTAAAGGACAATGACAAGAGGGAAGGAGGTATCCTCAGTAGGGCAGCCATTTGGGTTCTACTCATTTGCACATCGCAAGCTGTCACTGTAAGGAGTTCCTTTCATCTTAAATCCAATTTAACTTAGGTAGGTAAACCAAGGGGTATGAAAATAAGTACAAATGCCATCTATATAACCTGACTTACACTGATTAAAGTCAAAACATGGTGTGCATCTGTGAGAAGATAACCTCAAAGAGAAAACATCTGCAGAACAGGACTGTGAGAGCACTCTGAAACAGAGTGAAAGTGATGGCGCTTCTGTATTTCTTATCATTTAGTCCCAAGGTTTTAATAAATGCTCCTTTTTTTTTGAGATGGACTGTCACTCTGTTGCCCGGGCTGGAGTGCAGTGGCACGATCTTGGCTCACTGCAACCTCCACCTCCCGGGTTCAGGCACTTCTCCTACCTCAGCCTCTCAAGTAGCTGATTTTAATAAATGCCTCTTAATGTCCTATATCTTAATTATTTCCAAATTACCCAGAATAAAACAATAAAAATTTAAAGAACTAAATTTAAAATATTTAACCTAACTATGAGACTAAGGAAATCTTTCTAGAATATTACCTACTTCCTGCAAATCATTACTGGGTTTTGCAACCGATGCAATCTTGTGCTAGTATTATGCAGGATTTGCACATGCAAGATAAAGTCATGAGCTAAGAATACAGATGGGAGAGTTCAGTAATGCTCTTGACATGTTAGTGAAGACTGATGTTCTCAAAGTGTGGTCTGGGAACTGCTAATCTACCCTATAATAACGAACCATATAACAATGTCTATATGTTTCATTTCTGGCATGGTTTAATAACTTATTTGTAATATTAAATTAAAGCCAGATGTCATTAAGTGAGGTTCATATACAGCATGGTATCATTTCTTCCACTTATTTTGGGAAATTTTGCTATGTTTTGTTTCTTTAAGGGCAAGAGAAAGGGAAAGTTCAGAGAGGAGGTCCTGGCTCCTCCCAAGAGAATGTTAGGCAGGAATTTATTAACATTGTCAGGCAACCTGAACCAGAAGTAAATTTGTCCACTTACCAGCAAAGTCATGCTCAAGGCTTGCCCCACCGCCCCACTCCCCCGCCCCCCACCCCAACTGTAAAGATGGCACCTGGTTAGATCCCACAGCAGCCATGTGGCACAGGGAGGTTTGCATACCAAGACACCCTGTGAACGGTATATAATTCAGTCCCATAGGAGAGCAGTTACATACAGCGTCATAACCTGGGACATGCCATTCTAGGCTCTAGGTACCCACACACATGCTGTTTACAACTTCCAGGAAGACAGTAACATTCCCATTTACAGATGAGGAAAATGAGGCTCAAAGAGGTTCAGTCACTTGACCATGGGTCTCACAGGTAAGTAGCAAAGCTAAGAAGTGAATCTTGGTCTACCTGAGTCAGAGCCTATGTGCGCTCTACTTCACCCTGCAATCTTCCAGAATTAATCTGAGCATATTCAAACAATCAGCTGCCTCAACAATGCAAGCATTAGGGAATTTCGAAGAGTAAGTAAATGTAGTTTTTCTGTAGCCAGAGTGGGTAGAATTTCCCGGATATTGTTATGCTGAGTCCTTAGTGCTTCATGCTGAAGAGCATGTTTATTAGAATTTCCTTTGTGGTGCTTAGATTGAAAACTGGAATTACATATTTTTAATACTAATACAAAGCTACTCTCCTAGATTTTAGTTAGAATACTTGATATTGCTGAGGATCTAACCTCAAGCTACAGTGAATTTGCACTTGTTGTATCAGGTGTAAATGAGAAAAGTAAATAGTATTAAGTTTATTAATTATCTGAGAAAAATACCATCTACACAAGATTTAAAACTTCTACAACGAGACTACACTGTGTTCTAAGAAGAGATAACATGTGAGGAAATATCTCTTTTTCACTGCTTTTATGCTCTTGGGCCATTCCCTCCCCCAATGAGCCTATTTCTGCTTTTGTGTTTTTTCCTTTTTTCCCATAATATTTTTATCTTGAAAAACATCAGCTTATAAAAATATAAGTACATTTTTATTGCTTTCTTTCTTCAACTTATTGTCTAGACACAACCTTCCAGAAATGCCCCATAAATTCATACCCCCTGCTTTAAAAATACACATCATTTACTGAAACACAATATAAATAAGGTTTCATGACATATACACTTAGCATATATAATATTGGGTCATCAAAGAACAACTTAAGTTTCTCCAAGTGTTAATGACTACGTAATTCAGAGCCTATTATTTTAGATTATAAGACGAAGGGTAGGCCGGGTGCGGTGGCTCATGCCTGTAATCCCAGCACTTGGGGAGACTGAGACAGGCGGGTCACTTGAGGTCAGGAGTTCGAAACCAGCCTGGCCAACAAGTTGAAACCCCATCTCTACTAAAAATACAAAACAAACAAACAAACAAAAAAATAGCCAGACATTGTAGCGGGCACCTGTAATCCCAGCTACTTGGGAGGCTGGGGCCTGAGAATCGCTTGAACTCGGGAGGCAGAGGTTGCAGTGAGTTGAGATTATGCCACCGCACTCCAGCCTGGGTGACAGAGCAAGCCTCTGTCTCAAAGGAAAAAAAAAAATGAAGGGTAGCTTTGTCTTTTAATACTATCAATACAAATGGTTTTAACTATGGTTTATATAAATCTAGTGATTCATTTCATGATTTTTTGTTATATTGCTGATTTCCATAAATTCAAAGGGAAAAGTCTTGTTTATTAAATTCCCTTTGGTAGTGGCTGCCACAGAGCCATGTGCCTTAGATTGATGATGATAACTGGACTGCAACCTTTGAAAGTGAAAATACACAGAAGTTAAAAATCATGGCTAGAATTCAAGTGTGACAACCTGAGGTTCTGTACAAGTATACCACATACACATGGTCACAAATAGAGAACCTGCATACAGATTCCCCAACTCGGAGTTGAGCCTTGCCCAGCTGACTTGTAATGAGTCAGATGGTGTGTGTAGGGGACCTAATATGTGCCAGTTCAACCACACAGACCTCAATAATCACTATGTATTTTTCCCTTAAATATCTAATGGCAAGAAAAAGAAATAATAGCTTTATTCACTGAGAAACAGGTACTTTGCCAAGAAATCCTAGTTTTTCAAAGGGAATAAATGTGAGACTAATTGAAAGGCATATTTATGCCATATTGAGGTAAATGGATTTGCCAAGAATATGTGAAAGTCAGAGTTTTTAAACTGCTGTTACTTTCACATTGACCAGAATAGTTTACCATTTTTAAGGAGTTATTTTCCTTCTAACATCAGATGGGGGAGAGTTATGCAGGTACATTACCCTTAGCTGCCTCCCAAGTTAAGGGCACAATTTTACTACAGCTTGAACAATAGTTAAGAATTTTGTATATGCAATAAACAGGGCCATTTATGTCTCTTTTCTTACTATTACAAGCTTTCAGAGTACTTCTGAGGTGGCTGACAACCAAGAGAGCCTGCTAAATGGGGAAACTACCTGGAGAAATTTCCTAATTTCCTCCTCAAAATCAACAAGGTTTGGCTGGAGGAGGAGCAAGCTTGTAAGGGGTAATAATCAAGTAAATATGGTATTTGTTGAGGCATTTACCAAGAATTTGGGGTAGCAGTATATATGAAATGTGCATACCACATAGTACCTGAACTAGAAATAAGGGAATTGATCAAATTCTCCTTCTGGTCTGGGGAAATGTATATTTATATACTCTTCATCAAAAGCAAACACTGTGCATCAGTATTTGCAATTCTCATTCAAGTTCTAAGGTAAAAGAAGTAAAGAATTTTTCTATTCATCAACACAGCAGATGAGATTTTCCTGTGTTTTTCTAAGCCACACTAGGAAAGCCTTTGCTTTGCATTTCCTGGTATTACTTGTGGATGCTATTTTTACCCTGGACTGCTGCTGACAATCCCAAAATGGATTCTGCAGTTTATATTCTTTTTCCAGCACCCACAGATCTGCCACATTGCCTAGGCCGAGTGTCAGAGTGTTCTCATAAACATTTTTTTCTACCCATTTATTTGTGGTTAACCCACTTTAGCTTGCCCTACAATGGTTGCTCTGTCATCCACCCCCATGTCCAGCCCAGCAGATGTGGGTTCAGTAAGCAAGTCCTGATAAACAGGCTGCTTTCTAGAACCTAGGAGGTGCTGACTCTGGTGACAAGGATGACCTACAGGTCTTAATGGCTTTATAGGACCTTAGTGAGGACTCTGGCTTTCATCACAATGAGATGGGAAGTCACTGGAAGATTTAGCACATGCTAAGGCTTGTTTCATACCAACTTTCTTTGGCTTTAGATATTCCTTACCCCTTTTCTTTAAGAGCTGATTCTTCAATCACACAGATATAATGGTGACCGAGAAAATGGGGGCAAAAAGAGCATAATAACCTAAATATTATTAAATTTTCCAGAGTTGAAAAAAGTGCCAAACAACATCCCTCCAGATATTGTTAAACTTGACTTATCATACAATAAAATCAACCAACTTCGACCCAAGGAATTTGAAGATGTTCATGAGCTGAAGAAATTAAACCTCAGCAGCAATGGCATTGAATTCATCGATCCCAGTAAGTTCCCCTGTATAGCCCCTTCAATGGGTGGCAAGTGTTCTGTGATTTTTTTTTTCTATGGCAACACTTATATACAGTAAATTTAGTTTAAAAATAACTGAACTAAACTAAATAATAAAGTACCAGTTTTAATTAAACATGACACTTATATTAGGAGTTGTTTGGCACTCAGAGAAATACTTGCCAAACTGCTGCTTTATGAAGTATGTAATACCACATATTACTACCATTTATTGTTAGCCCAAATAGTGTGTTATAGAATAGATTTTTAAAGTAATATATGGCAAATGGTCAGTAGTGTGCTAAAATGTAGTGATTTTTTTTTTTGAGATGGAGTCTCGCTTTTGTTGCCCAGGCCAGAGTGCAATGGTGTGATCTCAGCTCACTGCAACCTCTGCCTCCTGGGTTCAAGCAATTCTCCTGCCTCAGCCTCCCAAGTAGCTGGGATTACTTACAGGCATGTGCCACCGTGCCTAGCTAATTCTGTATTTTTAATAAAGATGGGGTTTCATCATGTTGGTCAGGCCGGTCTCGAACTCCTGACCTCAGGTGATCTGCCCACCTTGGCTTCTCAAAGTGCTGGGATTACAGGCATGAGCCACCGCACCTGGCCAAATGTAGTGATTTTTATTTATTTATTTTTTTTTGAGAAGTCTCTCTCTGTCGCCCAGGCTGGAGTGCAATGGTGCAATCTAGGCTCACTGCAAGCTCTGCCTCCCGGCTTCATTCTCCTGCCTCAGCCTCCCAAGTAGCTGGGACTACAGGCACCCACCACCATGACCAGCTAATTTTTTTGGATTTTTAGTAGAGACGGGGTTTCACTGTGTTAGCCAGGATGGTCTCGATCTCCTGACCTCGTGATCTGCCTGCCTCGGCCTCCCGAAGTGCTAGGATTACAGGCGTGAGCCACCATGCCCGGACTAAATGTAGTGATTTTTAAAGGGAAATTCAAATTTGGAATTTTCTTTGCTATTCATTAAGCCCCATCTTGTTTAGAATAAATTAGAAACAAACTTCTAAGCACTAAGCTCATAAATTAGGATAAAATATGCTCAAACCAGAGCCAGACATATTATATCTAGTTCTAGATCAAGACCAATTCTCTTTCCCGTCCTTCAAATCTCTTCTCCATTTGCTAAGCAAAGCCACTGGCGAAAATGAGCTTGGTAAATTAAGTAAACACATCGGATTTGGAAAGAACTGAGAATTACTGCAATATTGACCAGATTTATAACATATATCACACAAGTGCTTTCACTAGGCTACTTCAATTTGAAAAGTTCTAACCATGAAAATGATTATTAAAATTATTAATAATGTAATGTAATGTTATAAACATTTTGAGTACAATTGTTTTCCCTGCTTTTCTTTGTGATAATCTAATATCATTAATAGATCATTAGAATTTTAACACAATAAAAGTGAAAAATTAGAATGAACATTCTGGAGCCACAAGGGCATATTTTAGAATTAACATCTTTTTAAAAATTAGAAAATCATAATTTTTTAAAATTTCCCAAGGGACAGCAGTATGCTACACTTACACCTTAGCCTGTTACAGATGATGCTAACTTGGGAGTATGTTTGAACTGTGAAGTCAAAAGCAATTTTCATTTCTCAGTAAATGAGAATACTACAGACACCCTTCCCCCAAATGAAATAAGCATTATATCAGTGTGCAAGTCAGTCACTGGTAGCCAGTGCTGTGTCCACAAAGCCAGGGCACAGGGTAAAGAATCTGGAAGTGGAGACGCTTTCTTGCAAGAAAAACTCATTTCGACCCCCTATGATTCCATCTCCAACCTGACCAATCACCACTCCCCACTTCCCAAGCACCCACCTAGCAAATTATCTTTAAAAACTCTGATGCCCGAATGCTCAGGGAGACTGATTTAAGTAATAATAAAACTCTGGTCTCCCACACAGCCAGCTCTGCGTGAATTACTCTTTCTCCACTGCAATTCCCGTCTTGATAAATCGACTCTGTCTAGGCAGCGGGCAAGGTGATCCCATTGGGTGGTTACAAACTAAAGAATCGCAGGACAAACAAAAGCTATTCCAAAGGTCCTTGGGCAAGTGTCCGATTTCCTTCTGCTGTCATCTACAAGCAAAGCCGTAGTTTACCAACTATCAATGCAAACCAAGTTTTAAAGCTGTCTCAAAAAAAAAAGAGAGAGAGAGATTATAATAGTTATATGTCCTAAGTTAAATGTATTAAAGTAATGAGTAACAGTTACAACAAAACTAGTATATAAATAAAACTTGAGAAAAATGACAAGACAATGCAAAGAGATAGATAATAGTGCAAAATGGACTTGCCTTGCTTCTACTGATGTTTTTCACATGTTTTCCATAACTGATACTTTTCATCAGTTGTGGAATTCCCATAATTGCAGGGATTCCTTTTCTGTCCTTAGGATCCCCTGAAGGTCTTTTAATCTTGTTCACCAAATGTGTGCTCCTTGCTGACACAAAATGGTCTCTATCATCAGTGGTGGTACTCTCTTTTCCCTCTTTGTTCAATTCAATCTCAGGAACATATTTTCTACATTAATAAATATTTATTATGCACCTACCAAATGCCAAGCACTTTCCTGGAACAAAAAGTTCTTTTGAAACAAAAAAGTATCTCAGCAGTTAAGGCAAAATAACCTAAAGAAGTTTTAAAATGAAAGGTCTCCTATATTTCAGGGTCTTTGGGATGAAACCCTACAAGTAGCCTTACTTGAATGATTTTTGCTGGTAAGTATACAAATGCAGTGGGAGTCGCCAGACTTTAAAAGACGTGAATAACAATCATATAAAATGCCAGATATTGTTGTGGAAAAGAGAAAGAAGATACCCTACTAGGGGGTTTTTACCTCCTTTAAGAAACAGACAAAAACTAGTTTTCCCAAGTGCCTGAATATATATGGTTTAAGTAACAATATACAACACTTTCAAAATAAAATGTAGGAATGTTTACATATGCTTTTAATCTCAAAGTCTAATGTCTTGAGAAAAGTAAATCTGTGAGATCACTCACTCACAGAATTTTAGCAAATAGAAAAATATCCAGTATCTTCAGAACACAAGGGCTGATCTTTTGTCCCCTACCCCCAAGACATTGCTTGGTACCAAAATAGAAAGTTATTTTTTTAAGGGGGAATTATGGGTTTTTTCTGAGAACAGATAATATGAAAATAGTTAATAGTAATGGTATGACCACATATTTTCCTAATTCAAAATAAGGACGCTATGCTCTACAAGGGTATTTTAAAACAATAATGAGATAATGTTTGAAATAGAAACAAAATATTTGTATTTCTGGAGTATCTGGCTGGTCCATATCAACTGGAATACAGATGACCCAAGTGTAGACTTCTTTGCTCTTAGAGGGGGGAAAAAGCTTTTTGTTGTTTTATTTTCAGTTATATTTTGTATTGGTTTTAATTATCCAACCTCCAGCAAAATTAAATACATATGGATTCAAAGCTGATAGCTACCATAGTTTGCCAAAATACAACCAGATGTTTTCAAAATGTTGGAAAAAATTGTTTGTTTTGGGATTCTACAGGAATAGAACCCTTCCCCCAACACTGGGAAAAGTTTGTTTTCTAGGCATTTTCAGGGTTACTGATATCCCAGGGAACTGTCAAATCACCACCCAGCACATTTTTCATTTTTATCTGCACTTGTCTTACATGTGAAATATTTTCTTAATTCATTTCTCTTTTTTGTAGCATCTTTTTTTCCCCAAGTATCAAAAAAAAAATAAAAAATACATGAGCCCAAAATACATTTTTAAAAGCTAACTTAAAACTGAATATTGTATTCTAGTAAAACTAATCAAGGGAAAAGCTTTGAGTAACAATATATTTCACAATTTTGCAGTCAGACACGTTTACAATGGAGAAATATAAATAAAAACAAAACCTTCCTTCAATCCAGAAACTCTCTCCATAAAGGTGGTAATGAAAGAAAACACTTTCATTATTGACTAAGCATTAAACTAGAATGTGATGCATATCACAGGCAATCCACTAAGAGACTGCAAAGACTCTTGCCCCTATGGAACCAGGCAGATACCACCCATTACAGGAATCTCGCGCCTATGTAGCCAAGCAGATACCACCCATTACATACACGTTTTCGGGACAAACAATAATGAGTCCGTAAGGAAGATTTGACAACACCTTTTGTCACACAAAATTCATCCTAACTTTACCTGATAAATGGGGTGACCATCTGTGTTAGCTTATTGGCCTTATTCAGAGAAAAATAAATTTCTGTCTGCATGACAGGAGGTAGTTTTGCAACCGGAAGCAAGTTCTCGCCAAAGTTAGGACCCCACCCTCCCACCAGAGCTGGGAGATGGCGGTACCACCTTCCTTGATGTTTACATTTCAAAGAGATAGCTCCCAGGTCCTTGAAAAAGGCATTCTTGCATCATAAAGGTGACAAAAAGCCTATCTGGTCTTCAAAAGGATTTAAAGACATTTCAAAGGGAGGAAAAAGTACTTATAGTTAAAAGTTTTCTAGAGTAAAAGCTCTGGGAAAAAGAAGGGAAGAGAAATCTCTTTATTTTCAAAGGGGAAAATTAAGCCTCTTTTTAAAACTTGTATTTGTCCTTTTGCTATACCATACAGTGATTAACTCAATTACTCAGGCTCAATAAATATTTTCTGTTTCCAGCTGCTTTTTTAGGGCTCACACATTTAGAAGAATTAGATTTATCAAACAACAGTCTGCAAAACTTTGACTATGGTGTATTAGAAGACTTGTATTTTTTGAAACTCTTGTGGCTCAGAGATAACCCTTGGAGATGTGACTACAACATTCACTACCTCTACTACTGGTTAAAGCACCACTACAATGTCCATTTTAATGGCCTGGAATGCAAAACGCCTGAAGAATACAAAGGGTGGTCTGTGGGAAAATATATTAGAAGTTACTATGAAGAATGCCCCAAAGACAAGTTACCAGCATATCCTGAGTCATTTGACCAGGACACAGAAGATGATGAATGGGAAAAAAAACATAGAGATCACACCGCAAAGAAGCAAAGCGTAATAATTACTATAGTGGGATAAGGTAGAAATTGTTCTCATTGCAATTAGTTTTGTATTTTCTATACTGGTGTTAGAAAACATATGTTTACATTTTGATTAACTGTGTTGCCTATTTATGCAGGGTAATCCAGCTAAAGGAAGCTTTCTTTAATTATGCTAAGTATTATTGTGACTATTATAGTAATCAAGGGAATTGTCATCCTGTTTGCCTGTCCATTTGTGGAACAGCATCTGGTGATATGCAATTCCACACTGGTAACCTGCAGCAGCTGGGTCCTAATGATGGCATTAAACTTTCATAATGTCCTGTATAAATGTTTTTACTGCTTTTTGAAAATAAAGAAAAAAAAACTTGGTTCATTTTTACATGCCTTTCAATAGCTGTTTGTGCATACCTATGTAGCAGGACGAGCCACAGACAAAACTCCTCAGACACCAAGTTAAAGAAGGGGTTTATTCGGCCAGGGGCATCAGCAAGACTCCTGTCTCAAGAGCCAAGCTCCCCAAGTGAGCAATTCCTGTCCCTTTTAAGGGCTTATAACTCTAAGGGGGTGCGTGTGAGAGGACTGTGATTGACTGAGCAAGCAGGGGGTACACGACTGGGGGCTGCATGCACCAGTAATTAGATCGGAACAAAACAAGATAGGGATTTTCACAGTGCATTTCTGTACAATGTCTGTAATCTATAGATAACATAACTGATTAGGTCAGGGGTCGATCTTTAACTACCAGGCCCAGGGTGCAGCACCAGGCTGTCTGCCTGTGGATTTCATTTCTGCCTTTTAGTTTTTACTTCTTTCTTTGGAGGCAGAAACTGGGTATAAGATGATATGAGGGGTGGTCTCCTTCCTTATTCCCCCCTTTTGAGACTTTCACTCATTTTATTAGTGGGAGTTCTCACTTTCATTTTCACTACCCATGTCTTCTTGCAAGACAGATCAATAGTGATTCACATAGTACACTTGTGCTGAAGCATTTTGGTGAACTAAGGTAGCAATGAAGCTTTTTATCATTTGAAGAAGTACAGGTAGCAAACAAGGGAGCAGTAGGCAGGTTCCTATTATTATTATAACTCCTATTATAAGAGTTTTAAATCCTCCTAGCACTGGGAACCATTTTCCAAACATGGTCCCAGGGTCAAATCCATGCCACACTTGCACAGGCACATGTGCCAGTTTTGTCATATCTCTAACTATGTCTTCAACTACTTGCCCTCGATTATCTATGTGTAGGCAGCAATTAGTAAGGTTAAATGTCCTACAGACCTCTCCTTCAGCTGCTAGCAAGTAGTTAAGAGCTAATCTATTTTGATAGATAGCATTTTTCATCGAGTTTCTTGCCAGGACAGAATAGTCAAGACTCTGCCGGTTTTATTAGTGATTATTTTTAATACAGGTTGTAACCGTATGATTCAGTTGATCATGTAAATGGGGGTCTGGTATCCCCATGAGCCATCTTGTGCCGAGGTAGCAGGCCCAAAATATTGTATGATTCTCTCAGAGGGTCACTTATTATTTTTTCAATTTCCTATAGCTATGCTTCTCTTTTTGCGGGGAGCATAGACAGGGAAGCCCAAGAGTTCGCCTGTTTTTATGGGCAGTAGGAAGAACGATGGTTTAATAGTGCCAATAACACAACTACTTGTCCGCTGGTCAGGCAGCTTAGCATAGACTCTATGTCCACATATCCAGCATAGCCCATTGGGGGCCGTCCAGTCCTGGGATTCTGGGTGGGCCTAAACGGTCTGCAACTATGGAAATTTACTGAATGGATTTTTCTCTGTGTGGTTTGAACTCCACCATGTAGTCTTTCTACAGGAAGGGTGAAGTCCTTCTCCACTCTTGCTATACAGTATTGTCTAATGATTGAGTTTTTTAGGACCTAGAAGTGATCAGGGTGATTCTTTTGGGCCAGAAAATTCATCAGGAACTGGTTCCGTAGGTACTAATTCTTGGGCTTCCTATCTCCTATTACAGTTCCTCCACTTATATAACATGAAGTGACGTTGAGAGACTGGGCTACATGCTCGGCTAATTGCAAAAACAAATTTCTTGTTTTTCATGGAATTTCTGGTACTGGCACTTTTAGTTTATCATAAAAGCTTTGAAATACTGGCTCAGGAGAGTGTTTATAAACTTTTATTCAAACCACAATATTTACTCGAGGATCCAGTCCAGCCCCATTGATTGCTAAGGTCACACGGTCCTCTTTTTTCCAATGAGGATCTAGGGGATTTGTTATTACTAGCTCTAAGGGGTTACATTGTCCCTTAGTATAGGAAGGGCCATTTTTTCCTTTCTGAAGGTGGACTGGATCCTTTTCATTTTTTTATCCAAGTGGCCTAAATGACACAAGACCAGTATTTACATTTATTTCCACATAGTCCTAATTTATGACAGATGTACTTATTTTCTATCAGATAGCCTCTTTTCTAATTAAGAAAACTACACCTTATTTCTAACTTATTACTATTAATGACAGCACAGGCATCAAATTTTAAGGTGACTTGTTTGGGCACCCTTTTTCTTTTTCTGTTTTGGCTAACACTTTACTCGTATCGCTTATGAGCCCCTACCAGTCTTCAGTTCTTAATCTTATTTTAAAAACTGTGGTCATGGGAGGCTCAGATGGGTCATAATACACATCAGGTTGGTCATTTCCTGGGCTACATATCTTGTATAGAATAACATTATACAAACAAGTTCTTTTTAGAGTTCCAGTACACTTATAATAACCATAAACTAATAGGACCGTAGCAACCTTTTGTCCTACTTGATGTATACACTGGGAACAGCTCTCAGTCTGAGGAAGGTCAGTTGAAATCCTTACTGTACAAGTCCAAACTTTAAGGAAAATGAGTCCCACGATGAATTTCCTCATGCTTCGGCTGTGCATGGACCAGTCGGTTTCCGGGTGTGACTGGGGTAGGGCTTGTCGTCTTCTTCAGAGTCACATTGCAGGGGTTGGTGAAGCTGCTCCCATCCACGTACTGCTCACAGTCTACTGATGTTTAAGGAGGTCTCGGAGGTTGGGCCTGCCAGAATAAACTCAGTCTAACACCTCTACACAGTTATGTTCAACTGGGCTCTCTGATACCGGGAGCAAAGTGGTAGGGTTTAGGGTGTTGCAAACTTCAATGGTTATGTGGGGATTTTCACATAGCACGCTTTGGTGCTTGGTTAATCTAGCATTTGTTAACCAATGATGTCCTTTGGTATTTATTAAAGTTACCACAGCATGGGGGGGTCTTTATATTCAGGTTTTGCCTAAGGGTTAGTTTATCTGCTGCTTGTGCTAACAGGGCCGTTGCTGCTAGGGCCCTTAGACCAGGGCGCCAGACTTTGGAAACCCTGTCTAGTTGTTTTGAGAGATAGGCCACTGGCCTTGGCCAGGACCCCACATTCTGGGTTAAAAGTCCAACTGCCATTTTTTCCCTTTCTGACATATAGAGTGTAAAGAGTTTTGTTAGGTCAGGCAGCCTCAGGGCTGGGGCCGACATGAGTTTTTCTTTTAACGCATGAAAAGCTCTTTGCTGTTGGTTGTAATAGATGTAGTTTATCTAATCTACATTTTTACTAACTGTCACCCACCAAAATATTGACTCAAATCCTGCAGCTATTTGATTTTAAGCTTTAAATTGATCTGGTATTCCTAGTGGGACTCCAATTGCGTCTAAATAGACATGAGAGTCGGAAGACCCATAAGGGACTTCTCTCACTTTACGATGTCTTATTTTTTTCCCTTCTGGTTGATGAAATGCCAGGGTGAAAGGGATAGCCAACTATACTAAAGTACAAGTACCACTCCAGTTATTCAGCAGAGTGCCTGTAAAGGTCCACCACCATACCACCACACATCCACTCAGGGATGAACAAAGGCTGACTGATTGATAAGCTCCTGAAAATTCTTAAGCTCACTGCATCCTTTCAGGTCTCCAAAGAAGGCTAAGTTTCCTCCCTGTCGTGAGAGACATGAAGTGAACGTAGTGTTGGGAGACAGAGGCTGGATGGCCCTCGGCGGCTGACCCGCAGGGTGCCAGACTTTGGGATGTAACAGAGAGAGCTTCGCAGGACTTATTACTCCAGGCTGTAGAATCCGGGAAAAGAGCTACTATGCAGCCCACACCTGGTCGACCGGAGGACCACCTTAGTGGAAAGGGGACAATCTGGGCGCCTGGCCTGCCATGTGCACATGCATAACAATTGCTTTTGTTTAACATGCAGATGGAATATTTGATACATTTTAACCAGGCATCTGCATCTTGGTATCCTGTCTTAATTGCTAAAGTTTGTTTTAAGACTTTAACTTCTATGCTCCTCTAGTAAAATGAATGTATGGTTTTAGGAAATAACAAAAACTGGTTGGGGCAGTCCATCCTTGCTCTTTAGTGGTCCACAAAACGTTGGACCAACTATGGCATGAAAGCTCTACATCTGGGGGCAAGACTCCTGGTTGGCACTAGGGTCTTTATCGAAATCTCCCCAGATTAAATAGTCCTTGTTTACTAATGCCCAGTCTGAGGACAGCAGGAGGGACAGAAGTACTTTTCTGAAGTAGAGAGCTGTCTTTGACTTGGCAAGTCCCCACAGGGTATAACAAGGCAAGCATTAAATGCAATAGTTTGAGGAAAAATCAACTTGGTTATGTTAATAACCAGATGGTCAGCAATAGAACGAGGAAAGAAGAAAAAGTGATAGAATAGATGAAAAGAGTTAAATTTTTCTTAGCTTTAGTTTGGTGGGGTTTTCCCCTGGGACTATGGCCCACAACTCTGGAGGAGGTGGTGCTTTCTGGACTCAGGTGTGATGAATCCATCCTCCTTTTTTTTTTTTTTTTGCTGTACGAACAGCAGTCTTGGTGATTAGCAGCACAAGGTAGGGTCCTTCCCAGGCTGGCTCGAGTTTTTCTTCTTTCCACCTTTCAATAAGAACGTGATCTTCAGGCTGGTGCTGGTTTACCGGAAATTCTAGGGGTGGTACATGTGCTAAAAGACTTTTAGTTTTTTCCTTTTTTTTTTTTGCGAGAAAAGAAAGTGGAAGATAAACTAAGTATATAATTTTTAAGAAACTGACCTTTTGTTTTAAATGTGGGGACCTTGGCAGTGGACTTTATACTCCTTAGTGCCTTTTTAGTGAGAAATTTCCTTTAGCACCTATTTTTATTAGTTTTTAAACCAAAGAAAGCCAAATACCATTTTACATCTAACAATGCTTCTCGTATGATTTTTATACCAGATAAGCTAAATTTTATCTTTATATTAGTGTGTTATTAATGTTAAACCTAATTTTAATAAAATCTTGCAGACATATTTATCTAATTTTTAATGTTTGACCACAAGGTAAGATTTCATAGACTCTTTTTAACCTTCTCTAATTTTTGCTAAAGAGCAGGTTGGTGCTTTAAGAAAAACCTGTTATGCTTTTACTTTAATGTCCAGTTCACAGAAAAACTGGATGATATTTCTTTAACTTTAGCTAATATGTTTACACACAGAATTTTCTTTACAATTAATGTTTTAAAACTTGCTTAAACCTTCAAAACAATAATTTTTTAAAACTTTTTAATGTAGGTAAAAATGTACATTCTTATGCCTCTTTATAATCCTTTTACCAAAAGTATATTTTACTTTTCTTATACATCTTGCACATAAACTGTTTTTTGTTTTTTTTTTTCCAATAGTTTTACATTCAGGAGGCCTATTTACTTTTAAATTATACAACATTTTTTTCATACATTCTTTAAACACACTTTTTTTATAACCTTTTTTTTTCTTTCATGACTTTTACAGGCAATTTTTCAACGTGCCTCAACTTTCTGACTTATTACAAATATTTCTTTTTTTAAACAACTAGTTAATTTATTTCAGGACAAAAATTTACCATGTAATACTCTTTCTATATAAATTCCGCCCCCCTCCTTTTTTTTTCCTTTTTTTTTTTTTCCCTTAGGCTACTTCTGAACTGGTGAGGTGTGCTCACAATGAGGTTTCCTCTAAAAGTTATTTATTTATTTTTACCTTTTTTTTTGTTAGCAAAGCAGTTGCCGCTACAGATTGAATGCATTTGGGCCATCCGTGGGTTTTTGGGTAAAGGATTTTTGATAGGAAGGTCTCAGTGCTTTCGGATACGCCCTTGTTTACACTGACAACAAAGTGGTACTGGAGTTTTATAGGGTTACGAGAATACCTTCAATTATCAATTATAGGTTTTAAATTTACCTTGGCTTTTAAAGAAATAGGGTACACTTTTTTTCCTTCTCTCTCTTTCTCTCTTTCTTTCTCTGACTTTGTCTCTCTCTGATTTTCCTTTTGCCTCTGTCTCTTCTCTCTCTCTGCCTCTCTCTTTCTCTGTCTTTCTCTCTTCTCTCTCTCTCCTTGACTCACTCTTTGTCTGTTTCTTCCTCTCTGTCTCTTCCTCTCTCTTTGCCTCTTGTCCTCTCTGTATCTTTCCTTTCTCTCTCTCTGCTGGTCTTTCCTTGCCTCTGCCTGCCGCTTATGCTGCTGTTCTCTCAACCACTGTGTGTTGGGGGCGGGGGGTCTAAAACCAGCTGGTCTGGGTTCCCTGGCTTACAGGTTACCTTGTGCCATACCTTTGAAACAAGGGGCCTGTCCAGGCTTCCTTCTAATGGCCAACCTACCTCTAATGCTGGTCAGTCTATCTTACACAAAGTTTTAAGTTTTCCTGGTGTCATAGTACTACATAGTCTCCCTTAAATCCTTTTTTTGAAATTTTTCAACATAGTTCCTAGTAGGGTGGGCTTATTTGTGCCTAACCTATGCTTCTTTGAGACAAAACACTACGCTCACACCACACGCACACCACAAAACAAAGAACGGGTAAAAAGGGCACACACACAGTTTGGCAGTTTGCACCAAACCAAAATCAAAACCAAAATCAGAGTATCCAGAAATCCAAGCCAGGTCAAAACCAAAACCAAAGTATCAAGCAATCCAAGTCAAGTCAAAAACAAAAACCAAAGTGCCCAGCATAGGCACACCGTGGGTGATCAGGCTACGCTTCCACTCAAATGGAGTAGGCAAGTTCCCAAGACCAATCCTGTCAAGCAATTCAAACCAAGTCAAAACCAAAACCAAAACCAAAGTGCCGATAAAGGCATGCCCTGGGTGAGCAGGCCACGCTTCCACTCAAACGGAGTGGGCAAGTTTCAAAGACTAGTCTTACCAAGTTTTAGATGTCCAGACACCAAGTGCTCATTCCTTCCCGGCGTTCAGCCACTGTGTTGATCCTCCACCAGGGCCTGCCACACACTGTTCTGGCAAGGCGTCCCACCAGGGAAAATGCCTACCTGGGAGCGCTCTCAGGATCACATAGCTCGGGCTGGTCAGAGTCCCCCGCAGGGATGTTCCACAGGGCAGGCTTAAGCCGCCTAATGAGCTGCCTCAACCATCCGCCATTCACCTCGCTTCCTGGTCAGGGAACCAAGAAATGTAGCAGGACGAGCCACAGACAAAACTCCTCAGACACCGAGTTAAAGAGGAAGGGGTTTATTCACCAGGGGCATCAGCAAGACTCCTGTCTCAAGAGCCGAGCTCCCCAAGTGAGCAATTTCTGTCCCTTTTAAGGGCTTATAACTCTAAGGGGGTGCATGTGAGAGGGTCACGATTGATTGAGCAAGCAGGGGGTACGTGACTGGGGGCTGCATGCACCAGTAATTAGATCGGAACAAAACAAGATAGGGATTTTCACAGTGCATTTCTATACAATGTCTGTAATCTATAGATAACATAACCGATTAGGTCAGGGGTCGATCTTTAACTACCAGGCCCAGGGTGCAGCGCCAGGCTGTCTGCCTGTGCATTTCATTTCTGCCTTTTAGTATTTACTTCTTTCTTTGGAGGCAGAAATTGGGCATAAGATGATATGAGGAGTGGTCTCCTCCCTTACCTAAAGATGATCAAAATGATTTTATACAAATGCTGCTATAATAAAATGTCATTCCCCACCCCTCTACTTTTTTTCAGTAAGTCATCTTATACATTAAATAAATTTCCATTTCTGATTTATGTGCATTCCAAAATCAGGTCCTGATACATCCAAATTCTCAACCACTCTTCACTGATCCTTGCAAAACACTGTCAAGCTAGACCCGAAAGAGAACTGTCACAAACAGTAAGTAGAGAATGCGAGAATTATGTTGGAAGCTGGTTGGAAGCTAGGGCCCTGATTAACAGCTGTAGATGGTGTGAAGCACGAGCCCTGAAGAGGTATAAACACTGGTGAATGTGGAAACACCATTTTTGTTTCTTTTTGTTTTTGTTTTGAGCGGGGTTCACACTGGGAATCCACCTGTCCATGAGAAAGGGCCCTTCCTGCTAAGCTAGTATGTCAAGGACCATAAAATAAAGAATGAAATTAGGATTTGGGTGCAGTATTTGGGATGAAGCCAGAATAAAATATAGGAAATAATATGAGGCCACTGAGGGAGGAGGTGGTGCCCAAAAGAAGCCCCGTGATTTGGGTTTGCAGGTTAAAATGAGCTCACCTAGAGAACTAGATCACCAGCAAAAGAGGAAATCAGTGGAGGATTTTAGACCCTGATCCCATCAGTTTGCATTTAGATAGTCATATTCTACAAAGAGAAAAATAAAGTGAAAAGAAATATACACACGTCCTCAGTGAGATACTACTTTTTCCTCTTAATATACAATTTCCTTTCATGCTGAGTTGAATACGTTTTCTTCTATCAAGGTATTCCTACAAAGTTTAGCAAATAACCACCTTATTTGATATTTGCACAAACTCCCAAAGCATGGAAGATGGTATATAACAAATAGTATTAGGCACTTTTTTTTTTCTGAGATGGGAGTCTTGCTCTGTTGTCCAGGCTGGAGTGTAGTGGTCCAATCTCAGCTAGCTGCAACCTATGTCTCCCAGGTTCAAGCGATTCTCCTGCCTCAACCTCCCGAGTAGCTGGCATTACAGGTGCTCACCACCATGCCTGGCTAATTTTTGTATTTTTAGTAGAGACAAGGTTTCACCATGTTGGTCAGGCTGGTCTTGAACTCCTGACTTCAAGTGATCCACCCACCTCACCCTCCCAAAGTGCTGGGATTACAGGTGTAAGCCCCACACTCAGCCACACATTTTTAAAGCACATGCTACATGCCAGACACTGTGCTAAGAGCTTCACATATTCCACTTCTAATTCTCACAAAATCCCTCTGAGGTAGGTAATACTGTCTGACTTTTATAGATGAGGAATCAAGGTGGAGAGGTGAGGTAACTTGGACAAAATCACACAGCTGGAAAGTGGCAGGGCCAGGATTGAGATCTGCCTAAGCCCTTTCTGCTATGCAGGGCTGCACAGCATTGTAAAAGTTACCCTTGTCTGTGGCTGTCTGGCACCAGAACTTCCAGAACTAAACCCCAAAGAGGAGCAGGTACCAGGAAAGTGGGGGAGCACTCATGAGGGCAGTTAGCAGGAGAAAGTCTTTTGTCCAAGACATTTAGATCTGTATTTATATACAGGAAACAAAGAGAATGGGAAGCCGGAAGAACTGCCAGAGCTAATGCTTCAGTAAATAACTCTGGATTGTGAGGTTCTATTTCTATTTCTATTTTATTTATTTTATTTATTTATTTATTTATTTATTTATTTATTTATTTATTTATTTTTGAGACAGAGTTTCGCTCTGTCATCCAGTCTGGAATGCAGTGGTGCAATCTTGGCTCACTGTAGCCTTCGCCCCCCGGGTTCAAGCGATTCTCCTGCCTCAGCCTCCCAAGTAGCTGGGATTACAGGCGCCCGCTACCACACCCGGATAATTTTTGTATTTTTAGTAGAGATGGGGGTTTTGCCATGTTGGCCAGGCTGGTCTCGAACTCTTGACTTCAGGTGTTCTGCTCACCTCAGCCTTCCAAAGTTCTGGGATTACAGGCGTAAGCCACTGAGCCTGGACTGGATTGTGAGGTTCTAACCACTCTGCCCAGTGGTTTGGGTCAGAGGTGGGGACTTAGAGACATTACTTCTTCATGCAAATCCCTACATTGTTCACTATGAGGCATGAAAGCCAGCTATTACATTTCAAACGTTACCAGAGAGATGTAACAAGTTCATTTATTTACAAATTCATTTATTATTGTTCATGAGCATCAGAGTGGAATTTTAAGGACACAGGAGCTGAAAGAGCCAAGATTTGATGATGGAAAAAGCCTGGTGTGACAAGAGAATCATATTGGAGGCAAGAGGATTCTGGAATGAAATGAGACGAAACCTGATTCAGAGAAAGGGCCCAAGTTGTTCTCTGGTATAATTTTTAGAGGCTAGTTAGGGATTTTATTGGTTGATTTTTATATTCAATTTAATCCCCAGGGATGTATTTGGAAATAAAGCTCCTGAACACATCAAAACAGAAATTAATCCAGGACATCCAAAAGTAAGTCAGTAGGCATTCCTAACATCTCTCAGGGTCAAGACCAAAGTGGATTTTCAAACCTTAAGATTTGCCCCTTTTCTACATCGGAGTTAAACTTTTTCAGGGAAGTGTAGTTGATTCATGATGGAATGAACAATTAGACACTTCCTCTTTCACCAATTTCTTACTTGACAGTTACTCTAGTAACTTGCCTTTGGATGTCTCTTTTTTACGACAGACAATACAAGTTCATAAGGTTACAAAAATCAGTATATTTTATGGTAGTAAAAATTACTACTGTCCTGAGATATACATATTTGAATGTATGTATCACTTGGGTATTTGGATAAAATAAGTTAAAAACAAAGCAAAACAAAACAACCTTTCCTAGTCGTAAGATTCTCTGAGTTTTCTGAAGTAAACAAGATTTACTATAAACAGAGTCCTCCTGAGTCGTGAGTTGGCTGTGACCTAATGCCTAGTTACTTGAAAAAGATATTCAACTTTAAGCAGCACTGCTTTTCATTCATTCACCATTCCATCCTCTGGAGCCTATACCCTGGATCAATTCATGTCTGTTTCTGAGAAATCTTGAGTCTCCTGCTCCGGCAAATTGGCAAATCGAAGGGATTCAGTAATGAGGATCTGTTTTTTTAATGAGTCGGAGTCTCCCTCTGTCACCCAGGCAGGAGTGCAATGGCACCATCTTGGCTCACCACAACCTCTGCCTCCCGGGTTCAAGTGATTCTCCTGCCTCAGTCTCCCGGGTAGCTGGGATTACAGGCACCCGCCAACACGCCTGGCTAAATTTTATATTTTTAGTAGAGACAGAGTTTCACCATGTTGGCCAAGCTGGTCTCAAACTCCTGACCTCAAATGATCCGCCCACCTCGGCTTCCCAAAGTGCTGGGATTATAGGACCACAATGCCTGGCCAATAATGAGGATCTACTTGTCTAAATTCTGTAAGTCTGTGCCCTCATCTGCCTTTTAAGGATTTCTTTTTTTTTGACACGGAGTCTCACACCGTCGCCCAGGCTGGAGTGCAGTGGCGCTATCTCGGCTCACTACAACCTCTACCTCCCGGGTTCAAGCAATTCTCCTGCCTCAGTTTCCGGAGTAGCTGGGACTACAGGCACCCGCCACCACGCACAGCTAATTTTTTGTATTTTTAGTAGAGACAGGGTTTCACCGTGTTAGCCAGGATGGTCTCGATCTCTTGACCTCATGATCCGCCTGCCTCGGCCTCCCAAAGTGCTGGGATTACAGGTATGAGCCACCAAGCCCAGCCTTTTTTTTTTTTTTTTTGACACAGTCTTGCTCTGTCACCCAAGCTGAAATGCGGTGGCATGATCTTGGCACACTGTAACCTCCACCTCACGGGTTCAAGCAATTCTCATGTCTCAGCCGCCCAAGTAGCTGGAACCACAGTCGCACGTCACCACACCTGGCTAATTTTTGTATTTTTAGTAAAGACAAGGTTTCGTCATGTTGGCCAGGCTGGGCTCAAACTCCTGGCCTCAAGTGATCCACGTGCCTTGGCACTGTGCCCTGCCTTAAATATTTTAAGATAACATTCTACATTTAATTTTCTAAAATTTTACTGGTATAAGGATTACAACTGTTGTGTTCAGTCAGCCAAACAGCCCAAAAGAGCAGCCAATATTTATCTTCAATCCAACTGTCAGAAAACCAATCTTCCCAGAAATGTGTGTAATTCTCCACACACCAATAGATGAACTGATCTTAGCTGGGGTAGGGGGTGGGGGTGGGGCAGGAGAAACAATAGAAAAACTAAAACATCTCTGAAAAAAAAATTCTTTTATTTCAGTTTCAAGGGTATATGTATTAGGCTTGTTATATAGGTAAACTCATGTCACGGGGGTTTGTTGTATAGATTATTTAGTCACCCAGGTATTAAGCCTAGTATGTGTTAGTTATTTTTGCTGATCCTCCCACTCCTCCACCCTCCACCCTCCAGTAAGCCCCAGTGTCCATCATTCCCCTCTATGTGTCCATGTGTTAAGAATGGTTTTTATCTTTGATACACTCAAGTTTGCTGGAATTAAAATGGGTTTGATTAAACAATTTTCAGTAAATAATTTTCAGTAAATTAAAAATATTACCAAGTTAAGACAGACATTACCTTTGCTTCCTTAAAAAAGATCAAGGTCTACTCAGGCTTGAATGCTCAGTTGTTTCTGTGATGAAGACAATGGTACTAAGAAGTACACTTCCAGATAAATACTATGTGAAATATATTTTAGACACAAAATATTAAAAATTTAAACAAAGAAAATGTTTACAGGTTATCTTGACCTCAGATACATATATCAACATATATATCTTATGTATGGTGGTTAAAACCTCACAATCCAGGCTGGGCATGGTGGCTCACACCTGTAATCCCACCACTTCAGAAGGCTGAGGCAGGCAAATCACTTGACGTCAGGAGTTCAAGACCAGCCTGGCCAACATGGCGAAATCCCATCTCTACTAAAAGTCCAAAAATTAGCCAGGCATGCTGGTGCATACCTGTAATCCCAGCTACTCAGGAGATTGAGGCATGAGAATTGCTTGAACTGGGGAGGTGTGGTTGCAGTGAGCCAAGATTGCACCACAGTACTCCAGTCTGGGCGAACAAGCAAGTCTCTGCCTCAAAACAAAAACAAAAACAAAACAATAAGAAAACAACCTGGTTAAAAATGGGCCAAAGTCCTTAACAGACACCTCACCAGAAAGATAGAAGCATATGAGAAGATGCTCCATAACAAATGTCATCAGGGAAATGTAAATTAAAACAGTAATGAGATACCCCCACACGCCTATTAGGATGGCCAAAATCCAGAACAGTGACAGCACCAAATGCTGATGAGGATATAGAGCAACAGGAATTCCCATTCATTGCTGATGAGAATGTGGAGCAACAGGAACTCTCATTCATTGCTGATGAGAATGCAAAATGGTACAGCCAACTTTGGAAGACAGTTTGGCACTTTCTTACAAAACAGCACATACCCTTACCATACAATCCAGCAATCATGTTCCTTGGTATCTACCCAAAGGAGTTGAAAGCTTCTGTCTATACAAAAACCTGCACACAAATGTTTATAACAACTTTATTCATATTTGCTCAAACTTGGAAACAACCAAGATGTCTTTCAATAGGTGAGTTAATAAATTGGTGATACATTCAGACAATGGAATATTATTCAGCACTAAAAAAATGATCTATCAAGCCGTGAAAAGATATAAAAGAAATTTAAGGGCACACTAATAAGTGAAGGAAGCCCATCTGAAAAGGCTACATACTGTATGATTCCAACTATATGACATTCCAGAAAAGGCAAAACTATATAGACAATAAAAAGATTGGTGGTTGTCAGGAACTAGCAGGGTGAGGGGGGATGACCAGGCAGAGCACAGAGGATTCCTAAAGGAATGAAACTACTCAGCACAATATTATAATGGCGAACACAAATATCACTGTAAATTTGTCCAAAGTCATACCATATACAACACTAAGAGTGAACCCTATATAAAGTATGGACTTTGGGTGATAATGATGTGTAAATATAGCTTCACCAATTGTAACAAGTGTGTCATTCTTGTTGGTAATGTTGATAGTGGGGAGGCAATGTATGTGTCGGGGAAGGAGGTATATGGGAAATCTCTATACCTTTTGCTCAATTTTGCTGAGAACCTGAAATTTCTCTTAAGAATAAAGTTTATGGCTGGGCACAGTGGCTCACACCTGTAATCCTAGCAGTTTAAGAGGCCAAGGCGGGTAGATCACCTGAGGTCAGGAGATCGAGAGCAGCCTGGCCAACATGGTGAAACCCCGTCTCTACTAGCAGAGGTTGCAGTGAGCCAAGATCAAGCCACTGCACTCCAGCCTGGGCAACAGAGTAAGACTCCATCTCTAAATAAATAAATAAATAAATAAATGTTAATTTAAAAAAAAAGAAGAAAAGAAAAGAAAGTTCTTAAATCAATAACCTAACTTTTAACCTGAAGAAACTAGCAAAGAAGAGCAAACAAAACCCAAGTCAACCAGAATAATAAAGACTGAAGTGGACTGGGTGCAGTGGCTCACACCTGTAATCCTAGCATTTTGGAAGGCTGAGGCAGGAGGATCTCTTGAGTTCAGGAGTTCAAGACCAGCCTGGGTAACACAGTCAGATCCCGTCTCTACAAAATTTTTTTTTAATTAGCCAGGTGTGGCCACCTGTAGTCCTAGCTACTTAGGTGGGAGGTGGAAGGATCACTTAAGCCCAATAGGTTGAGGCTTCAGTAAGCTGTGATCATGCCAGTGTACTCCAGCCTGGGAAACAGAGTGAGATCCTCTCACCAAAAAAAAAAAAAAAAAAAAATTGGAGTGGAGATAAGCAAAACAGAAAATAGAAAATAGAGAATTAACAAAAATAAGGTTTTTTTGAATATCCATATTTATAGTAGTATTATTTGCAATGCCTAAATGATTGAAGCAACTTTAGTGTCTATTATTGGAAGAATGGATAAACAAAATGTGGTATATACATAAAATAAAATATTATTTACCCTTAAAAAGGAAATTCTGACACATGCTAAAAGGAGTAAACCCTGATGATACTGTGCTAAGTGAAGTAAGCTAGGCACAAAAGAACAATTATTGTTTGATTCCACTAGTCATCAAATCCATAGAGATGGAAAGTAGAATGGTGATTGCCAGGACTTAGGAGGACGGAGAAAAGAGGATTTAGTACTTAATGGGTACAAACTATCAGTTTTGTGAGCTGAAAAAGTTCTGGAGATGCATCAGTGATGATGGTTGCACAAGAACGTGAATATACTTAATGCTACAGAACTGTACACATAAAAGCGGTTAAAATGGTAATTTTTATGTAATCTATTTTTTACAACAATGAAAAAAGAACCAAACAGTTGGTTGAAACAATCAACAAAATTTGCAAACCTTTACCTAGACTGACCAGGAAAACAAAAAGAAAGAATAATAGTACTAAAATTAGAAATGAAAGTGGGTACATTAGTACTGACTTTACAGAAGTAAAAAGGATCATAAGAGAATATTATGAACTGTTGTACCCCAACAAATTAGATAAACTACATGGAACTGACAAATTCCTAGAAACACATGAACCACCAAAATTGACTCGAGAAGAAACAGAAAATCTAAATAGCACTATAATAAGTAAAAATACTAAATCAGCAATCAAAAAACCTCCAACAAGGCCAGGCTCATGCCTGTAATCTCAGCACTTTAGGAGACTGAGACAGGTGGATCACTTAAGGTCAGCAGTTCAAGACCAACCTGGCCAATGTGGCAAAACCCTGTCTCTACTCAAAATACAAAAATTAGCCAGGCATGATGGCACTTACCTGTAATCCCAGCTACTCAGGAGGTTGAGGCAGAAGAATCGCTTGAACCCGGAAGGCAGAGGTTCCAGTGAGCCAAGATTGCACCACTGCACTCCAGCCTGGGTGACAGAGCGAGAATCCATCTCAAAACAAACAAACAAACAAAAAACCTCCAAGAGAGAGCCTAGGGCCAGATGGCTTCATGGGCAAATTTTACCAAACATTTAATCCTCAAATCTTAAACCAAACATCAATCCTCAAACTCTTTCCAAAAAAATACCTCCTACCTCATTCGATGAAGCCAATATTATCCCGATAAGGAAGCCAAAGACACCACAAGAAGGAAAAACTACAGAGTAATATTCCTTTTAAATATAGATGCAAATATCCTTTTAAAAATATTAGCGGCCAGGCACAGTGGCTCAAGCCTGTAATCCCAGCACTTTGGGAGGCTGAGACAGGTGGATCACGAGGTCAGGAGATCAAGACCAACCTGGCTAACCCAGTGAAACCCCGTCTCTACTAAAAAATACACACACAAAAAAAAACTAGCTGGGTGAGGTGGCGGGCACCTGTAGTCCCAGCTACTCGGGAGGCTGAGGCAGAAGAATGGTGTGAACCCAGGAGGCAGAGCTTGCAGTGAGCTGAGATCCGGCCACTGCACTCCAGCCTGGGCAACAGAGAGAGACTCCATCTCAAAAAAAAAAAAATATTAGCAAACAGAGTCCAGCAGCGTATTAAAAGGATTATACACCATGATGTACGAACAAACGAGACTGATCTCAGGAATTCAAGGGTGGTTTAACAGACAAAAAAAAAATCAATCAATGTGATATACATGATATTAATAGAAGGAAGGAGGGGAAAACCATTTCAGTTGACTCAGAAAAGGCATTTGACAAAATCCCATTACCCCTTTATAAGAACACTCAGCAAAGTAGGAATATATAGGAGCTTCCTCAATGAGCAATTGTGTAAGAAAAGAAACAAAAGGCAGAATGGGTATGAGCCTTCTCTTTGGGCTGATGAAAATGGTCTAGAATTAAATAGTGATGGTTGCTCAACATTGTTAATATAATAAAAACCACTGAGTTGTACTCTTTAAAATGGTTAAAAAGGTGAATTTTATGTTACATAAAATGTACCTCAATAAACAAAAGCTTCCAGATAAGCATGCCTTGCTATTTCTCAGAAACTCATTCCACTATTCAACTACCATTGCTATCATGAAAATCTTAGGTCAAACTGAAACCCTGAATGTTGCATCTTGAGTCCATTTCCTTCCTTCAGAAAATGTAGATTTATTTAATAGTATATTTTCTATGTATATTTCATATGTGTATATATGTGTGTATACACATATAGGGAAAGAGGGACAGACAAACAGAGAGACAAGGGGCGTTCCAAGATGGTCGAATAGGAACAGCTCTGGTCTGCAGCTCCCAATGTGATCAACGCAGAGGACGGGTGATTTCTACATTTCCAGCTGAGGTACCTGGTTCATCTCACCGGGACTGGTTGGTCAGTGGGTGCAGCCCACACAGGGCGAGCCAAAGCAGGGCAGGGCGTTGCCTCACCTGGGAAGTGCAACGGGTCGGGGCATTTCCCTTTCCTAGCCAAGGGAAGCTGTGACAGACTACCTGGAAAAACGGGGCACTCCTGCCCAAATACTGCACTTTAATATTCTTAAAATAATTTTCAACCCAGAATTTCATATCCAGCCAAACTAAGCTTCATAAGTGAAGGAGAAATAAGATCCTTTACAGACAAGCAAATGCTGAGAGATTTTGTCACCACCAAGCCTGCCTTACAAGAGCTCCTGAAGGAAGCACTAAACATGGAAAGAAACAATTGGTACCAGCCACTGCAAAAATATGCCAAATTGTAAAGACCATCACTGAGATGAAGAAACTGCACCAATTAACAGGCAAAATAACCGGCAAATATCATAATGACAGGATCAAATTCACACATAACAATATTAACTTTAAATATAAATGGGCTAAATACCCCAATTAAAAAATACAGACTGGCAAATTGGATAAAGAGTCAAGACCCATCAGTGTGCTGTATTCAGGAGACCCATCTCACGTGAAAAGACACACACAGGGTCAAAATAAAGGGATGGAGGAAAATCTACCAAGCAAATGGAAAGCAAAAAAAGCAGGGGTTGCAATCTAGTCTCTGATAAAACAGACTTTAAACCAACAAAGATCAAAAGAGACAAAGAAGCCCATTACATAATGGTAAAGGGATCAATTCAACAAGAAGAGCTAACTATACTAAATATATATGCACCCAATACAGGAGCACCCAGACTCATAAAGCAAGTCCTTAGAGACCTACAAAGAGACGTAGACTCCCACACAATAGTAACAGGAGACTTTAACACCCCACTGTCAATATTAGATAGATCAATGAGAGAGAAGGTTATTAACAAGGACATCCAGGACCTGAACTCAGCTGTGCAACAAGCAGACCTAATAGACAACTACAGAACTCTCCATCCTAAATCAACAGAATATACATTCTTCTCAGCACCACATCACACTTATTCTAAAATTGACCACATAATTGGAAGTAAAGCACTCCTCAGCAAATGTAAAAGAATACAAATCACAAATTGTCTCTCAGACCACAGTAAAATCAAATTAGATCTCAGGATTAAGAAACTCACTCAAAATTGCACAACTACTTGGAAACTGAACAACTTGTTCCTGAATGACTACCGGGTACATAACGAAATGAAGGCAGAAATAAACATGTTCTTTGAAACCAATGAGAACAAAGACACAGTGTACCAGAATCTCTGGGACACATTTAAAACAGTGTGTAGAAGGAAATTTATAGCACTAAATGCCCACAAGAGAAAGCTGGAAAGATCTAAAATTGACACCATAACATCACAATTAAAAGAACCAGAGAAGCAAGTGCAAACAAATTCAAATCCTAGCAGAAGGCAAGAAATAACTAAGATCAGAGCAGAACTGAAAGAGATAGACACACAAAAAACCCTTCAAAATGGAGTCTTGCTCTGTTGCCCAAGCTGGAGCGCAGTGGTACGATTTCAGCTCACTGCAAGCTCCGCCTCCTGGGTTCACATCATTCTCCTGCCTCAGCCTCCCAAGTAGCTGGGACTACAGGCGCCCGCCACCATGCCCAACTAATTTTCTTGTATTTTCAGTAGAAATGGGGTTTCATCGTGTTAGCCAGAATGGTCTTGATCTCCTGACCTTGTGATCCACCCGCCTTGGCCTCCCAAAGTGCTGGGATTACAGGCATGAGCCACGACGCCCAGCCGGAGTTTGTTTTTTAAAAAGATCAACAGAATTGATAGACCGATAGCAAGACTAATAAAGAAGAAAAGAGAGAAGAATCAAATACACTCAATAAAAAATGATAAAGGTGATATCACCACTGATCCCACAGAAATACAAACTATCATCGGAGAATACTATAAACACTTCTATGCAAATAAACTAGAAAATCTAGAAGAAATCGATAAATTCCTGGACACATACACCCTCCCAAGACTAAACCAGGAAGAAGTTGAATCTCTGAATAGACCAATAACAGGATCTGAAATTGAGGCAATAATGAATAGCCTAACAACCAAAAAAAGTCCAGGACCAGGCAGATTCACAGCTGAATTCTAACAGAAGTACAAACAGGAGCTGGTACCATTCCTCCTGAAACTATTCCAATCAACAGAAAAAGACAGAATCCTCCCCAACTCATTTTATGAGGCCAACATCATCCTGATACCAAACCTGGCAGAGACACAACAAAAAAAGAGAATTTTAGACCAATATCCCTGATGAACATCGATGCAAAAATCCTCAATAAAATAATGGCAAATCGAATCCAGCAGCACATCAAAACGCTTATCCACCATGATCAAGTTGGCTTCATCCCTGGAATGCAAGGCTGGTTCAACATACGCAAATCAATAAACATAATCCATCACATAAACACAAGGCAAGGATGCCCTCTCTCACCACTCCTATTCAACAAGTATTGGAAGTTCTGGCCAGGGCAATCAGGCAAGAGAAAAAAAATAAAGGGTATTCAATGAGGAAAACAGGAAGTCAAATTGTCTCTGTTTGCAGATGACAAGATTGTATACTTTTTAAAAACCCATCATTGAAGCCCAAAGTCTCCTTAAGCTGATAAGCAACTTCAGCAGTCTCAGGATACAAAATCAATGTGCAAAAATCACAAGAATTTCTATACACCATTTATAAACAGAGAGCCAAATCATGAGTGAACTCCCATTCACAATTGCTGCAAAACAGAATAAAATACCTACGAATACAACTTACAAGAGATGTGAAGGACCTCTTCAATGAGAACTACAAACCACTGCTCAATGAAATAAGACGATGCAAACAAATGGAAGAACATTCCATGCTCATCGATAGGAAGAATCAATATCACAAAAATGCCCATACCGCCCAAGGTAATTTATAGATTCAATGCCATCCCCATCAAGCTACCAATGACTTTCTTCACAGAAGAAAAAACTACTTTAAAGTTCATATGGAACAAAAAAAGAGCCTGCATTGCCAAGACAATCCTAAACAAAAAGAACAAAGCTGGAGGCATCACACTACCTGACTTCAAACTATGCTACAAGGCTACAGTAACCAAAACAGCATGGTATTGGTACCAAAACAGATATATAGACCAATGGAACAGAACAGAGGCCTCAGAAATAACACCAGACATCTGCAAGCATCTGATCTTTGACAAACCTGACAAAAACAAGAAATGGGGAAAGGACTCTCTATTTAATAAATAATGTTGGGAAAACTGGCTAGCCATATGCAGAAAGCTGGAACTGGATCCCTGCCCTACACCTTATACAAAAATTAATTCAAGATGGATTAAAGACTTAAATGTCTAACCTAAAACCATAAAAACCCTAGAAGAAAGCCTAGGCAATACCATTCAGGACACAGGCACAGGCAAGGACTTCATGACTAAAACACCAAAAGCAATGGCCACAAAAGCCAAAACAGAAACATGGACTCTAATTAAGCTAAAGAGCTTCTGCACGGAAAAAGAAACTACCATCAGAGTGAACAGGCAACCTACAGAATGGAAGAAAAATTTTACAATTTACCCATCTGACAAAGGGCTAATATCCAGAATCTACAACGAACTCAAACAAATTTACAAGAAAACAACAACCCCATCAAAAAGTGGGCAAAGGATATGAACAGACACTTCTCAAAAGAAGACATCTATGCAGCCAACAGACACATGAAAAAAAGTTCATCATCACTGGTCATCAGAGAAATGCAAATCAAAATGACAATGAGATACCATCTCATGCCAGTTAGAAAGGCAATCATTAAAAAGTCAGGAAACAACAGATGCTGGAGAGGATGTGGAGAAATAGGAATGCTTTTACTGTTGGTGGGAGTGTAAATTAGTTCAACCATTGTGGAAGACAGTGTGGTGATTCCTCAAGGATCTAGAACTAGAATTACCATTTGAACCCATTACTGGGTTTATAAATCATGCTACTATAAAGACACATGCACACGTATGTTTATTGCGGCACTATTCACAATAGCAAAGACTTGGAACCAATCCAAATGCCCATCAATGATAGACTGGATCAAGAAAATGTGGCACATAACACCATGGAATACTATGTAGCCATAAAAAGGATGAGTTCATGTGCTTTGCAGGGACATGGATGAAGCTGGAAACCATCATTCTCAGCAACCTATCACAAGGACAGAAAACCAAACACCACATGTTCTCACTCATAGGTGGGAACTGAACAATGAGATCACTTGGACTCAGGGCGGGGAACATCACACACCAGGGCCTGTCAGGGGATAGGGGGCTGGGGGAGAGATAGCATTAGGAGAAATACCTAATGTAAATGATGAGTTGATGGGTGCAGCAAACCAACATGACACATGTATACCTATGTATCAAACCTGCATGTTGTGTACATGTACCCTAGAACTTAAAGTATAATAATAATAATAAAACAGAGACAGAGAGAGCAAGTTTGGGTGGCTAACACTTTAAGGTTTATAATTATTTTATTAACTTTTTATTACTACAAACATAATAAATTGGTTAAAAATGACAGACTAAGCACACATTCAGCTTCTCTCTCCTGCCCAAAATCCAAGAATGAATTTTTTTTTCAAAAATGTATAACATGCATGGAAGCCAAAGCAAGAATGGCCTTGGTGGATCAGAAACGAATAGTTCCTAAAAATCCAAAGGCAGATGTAACCAGACGGAATGAGGAACATGCAGGACACAGTTGCTATAAAGGTGAAAATGGCATTATATCCCCATATAGGATGTATCCCGGAAATTAAAAGATGTATTAACATTATCTTCATGAAAAATATGAAAAAGGAGCCATGAACAAGACTCCTGCATATCCCTGCTACTTTTCAACATTGCAAAAAAGGTCCTAAGCAATGTAATAAAATGAGAAAAAGAGAAAAGAGATAAGAATAGGCATGAATGAAAATAAAACTGTCCCAGATACGACAGTCTACCTAGAAAATTCAAGAGAATCAATTGACAAACTATTAAAACCAAGAAGAAAGCTTAACACATGGTCAGATACAATAACATCATACAAAAAACTACAGCTTTGTGTAGCACCAGCAATAAGCAATCAGAACTATTCCATTTTGCATAACTTCTTTTTTCAATTAAAAATGTACAGACACAGTTGAAACTCCTTGTGCACTTCTTCCCCTTTCCATTAAACTCTCTCTGTCCACTTTTACAATCACTGTCTTGCATTTGGAGTTTTTCTTTCTCATGCATGCTTTTTATATGTCACCATATGTGTGTGTACTTAAAAATCTATAGTAATGTATATTGTTTGAAATTATTTCAAAATAAAAGGTAAAAATATACATAATTTTGCAAATTGAAAAGTTATATACAAATGGTATTAGATTTTATATACAATATATAGCTTTCTCATGCAACTTCATTTTACCCTTTAATATCTTTAGACTTATTCAACTGGTATTTGTACATGTATATTGACATTCTTTCTCATTATCTGGTGTTGCAGGAAGTCAAGGACCCCAAACGGAGGGACTGGCTGAAGCCACGGCAGAAGAACATAAATTGTGAAGATTTCATGGACATTTATTAGTTCCCCAAATTAATACTTTTATAATTTCTTACGACTGTCTTTACTGTAATCTCTGAACATAAATTGTGAAGATTTCACGGACACTTATCACTTCCCCAATCAATACCCTTGTGTTTTCCTATGCCTTTCTTTAATCTCTTAATCCCATCATTTTCTTCATCAGGTGAGGAGGATGAATGTCACCTCAGGACCCCGTGATTGTGTCAACTGCACAAATTGTTTGTAGAGCATGTGTGTTTGAACAATATGAAATCTGGGCATCTTTAAAAAAGAACAGGGTAACAGCGATGTTCAGGGAACAAGAGAGGTAACTTTGAACTGGCCGCCAGTGAGCAGGATGGAACAGAGCTATATTTCTCCTCTTTCATAAGCCAATAGGAGAAATATCGCTGAATTCTTTTTCTCAGCAAGGAACATCCCTGAGAAAGAGAATGCGCTCAGAGGGTAGGCCTATGAACAGCCCCCTTTAGAAGTGTGCCGTCTTTTATGGTCGAAGCCGAAGGGATGAAATAAGGCCCGGTCTCCTGTAGCGCTCCCAGGCTTATTAGGAGGAGGAAAATTCCCACCTAATAAATTCTGCTCAGACAGGTTGTCTGCTCTCAAACCCTGTTTCCTGATAAGATGTTATCAATGACAATGCGTTCCCAAAACTTCATTAGCAATTTTAATTTCACCCCATCTGGTGGTCCTGTGATCTCGCCCTGCCTCCATTTGCTTTGTGATATTTTATTACCTTGTGATGGTGATCTCTGTGACCCACACCCTATTCGTGCACTCCCTCCCCTTTTGAAAATCGCTAATAAAAACTTGTCCGTTTTACGGTTCGGGGAACATCACGGATCCAGCCGACATGTGATGTCTCCCCTGGACACCCAGCTTTAAATTTCTCTCTCTTGTGCTCTTTCCCTTTATTTCTCAACCCAGCCAAGACACACAGGAAATAGAAAAAGAACCCTTGTTAAACATTGGGAGCGGGTTCTCCCAATAATCTGGAGTCAATATGAATGTCTACTTTTTTTTGAAATATACTGTTTCTTTCATTTCCAGAAATACTTATATGATAGATAGAAAATGCATCTCAAATAATATATAGGTTAAAGGATATATAGGTTAAAGACAAATATCACAATGGAAGTACAAAGCAGTCAGTTTGGAAAAAATTGTAAATAATCTCAATGTCCATCAAAAGGAAGAAGGTTAAATAAAGCATGCTACATCTACAACATAGAAAATAATTTTATAGTATTTAAAAAGAATGTAGTGAATCTAAATGTACTGACATGGAGAGATTTTCAGGACATAAAAGAAAATATAAAACAATATGACTCCTTTCATGTTGTAAAGTTGTGTATTTTTAATCACATATATAGAAATGTATTTTAGAAAAACAGAAAACTAATAACATCGGATGCCTTTGACTAAGTGAATAGGTTTGAGGGAGGTGAAAAAAGATGGTTTTACTGTCTATTGTTAGATTTTTAAAAATAAGAATATGTTTTATAATTGTTAGTAGAAAAAATTGATGATCCATAGATATACAAATACTAGACCCCAAAAAAGTAGTCAAGAATAGACAAAGAACCGGCCGGGCACAGTGGCTCACCCCTGTTATCCCAGCACTTTTGGAGGCCGAGGCGGGTGGATCACTTGAGGTCAGGAGTTTGAGACCAGACTGGCCAACATGGTGAAACTCCGTCTCTACTAAAAATACCAAAAAAATTAGCCGGGCGTGGTGGCGCATGCCTGTAGTCCCAGCTACTCGGCAGGCTGAGGCACGAGAATCATTTGAACCCAGGAGCCGGCGGTTGCAGTGATCCAAGATCGTGCCACTGCACTCCAGCCTGGGAGACAGAGTAAGACTCTGTCTCAAAAAAAAAAAAAAACAGAATAGACAAAGAACCAACTCCCAGGGCACACAATACAGTAAAAGCTGTACTATATTATACACTTTTTAAATGGTTATAATTGGTATCCTTATGACCTAAAACTGTCACTGAAGTTTCCTTTCTAATCTATGCTTTTCTGTATATTTGTTTAATTGTGATACAGGAAAGCAAGACAAATAGTTGTAATGAACATACTTACTGACAGATCTGAAAGTTTTGGGTCGGAGAAGACAACCATGAAAATTCAAACGCAGCACATTTAAACGCCACCTTTGCAAAGTAGACAGTATATATTTATCTGGAATCACATTTTTCACTGTGGAAAAATCAATCTAAAAAGAATAAACAAAATGTATTAAGAAATGAGAAAGTCCCCAAAAACAATTGCAACAAAAACAATAATAGACAAATGTGACCTAACTAAAGAACTTCTGTACAGCAAAAGAAACTATCAATGAAGCAGACAGACAACCTACAGAATGAGAGAGAATATTTGCAAACTATACATCCAACAAAGGCCTAATATCCAGAATCTATAGGGAACTTAAATCAACAAGCAAAAACAACCCCATAAAAATAGGCAAAGAACATGAACAGACACTTCTCAAAAGAAGAAATACAAGTGGCCAAGAAACAGATGAGAAAATGCTCCGCATCATTATCAGATAAACGCAAATTGAAATCACAATGAGATCGGGCACAGTGGCTCATGCCTGTAATCCCAGCACTTTGGGAGTCCAAAGTGGCGGATCACTTGAGTCCATGAGTTCAAGATGAGCCTAGCCAACATGGCAAAACCCCATCTTTACTAGAAATACAAAAATTAGCCAGGGGTGCTGGTGCACGCCTGTAGTCCCAGCTACTCGGGAGGCCAAGGCATGAGAATTGCCTGAATCTGACAAGTGGAGGTTGCAGTGAGCTGAGATTAGACCAATGCACTCCTGCCTGGATGACAGAGCAAGACTCTGCCACGAAAAAAAAAGATACTGTCTCATACCAGTCAGAATGACTTTTTTTTTTTTTTTTTTTGAGACAGAGTCTTGCTCTGTCGCCAGACTGGAGTGCAGTGGCATGATCTTGGCTCAGCTCACTGCAACCTCTGCCTCCCAGGCTCAAGCGATTCTCCTGCCTCAGTCTCCTGAGTAGCTGGGACTACAGGCACATGCCACCACGCCCAGCTACTTTTTGTATTTTTAGTAGAGACAGGGTTTCACCATGTTGGTCAGGATGGTCTTGATCTCTTGACCTCATGATCCGCCTGCCTTAGCCTCCCAAAGTGCTGGGATTACAGGTGTGAGCCACCATGCCCGGCTCAGAATGGTTATTATTAAAAAGTCACACAACAACAGATTCTGGCAAAGTTGTGGAGAAAAGAGAACACTTATACACCATTGGTGGGAATGTAAATTAATCTAACCACTGTGGGAAGCAGTCCAGAGATTTCTCAAAGAACTTAAAACAGAGCTACCATTCAACCCAGTAATCCCATTACTGGGTAAATATCCAAAGAAAAATAAATCATTCTACCAAAAAGACACATGCACTCATATGTTCATCTCTGTGTTACTCACAATAGCAAAGATGTGGAATCAACTACATATTCAATCAATAGTACATCGAATAAAGAAAAAGTGGTAGATATACACGACGGAATACTGTATAGCCATAAAAAAGAATGAAATCATGTCCTTTGCAGCAACACAGATGGAGCTAGAGGCCATCATCCCAAGCAAATTAATGCAGAAGCAGAAAACTAAATACTGCATGTTCTTACTTATAAGTAGAAGTTAAACATTGAGCATACACGAACATAAATATGGGAGCACATCTGCATATTTATGTGGACTACTGGAAGGTGGGGGCTGGTTTAGAAAAACTACCTATTGGGTACTACGTTCACTATCTGGATAATGGAATCTGTACCCCAAACCTTAGCATCACATGATATTCTCAGGTAACAAACCTGAGCATGTACCCCTTATATCTAAAACAAAAGTTGAAATTATTTGAAAAGAAATAACATCTGTTTCATGTAAAAATTTAAAATATTTTAAAGCGTCTAGTACTAAAAGCTCTTCATCACATCATTTCCAGACAGAAAAAAAGACTGAAATGTTAGTTTGAATGTTCTATTTAGTACAGTATGGAAATTTCAACACATACACACATACATTTTTGCTTGTTCCCAAAAATGATTTGAGTTGGCTGATAAAAATATAGTAAATTAGGATTAAAAACGTAAATGCAAAATGGTTTCCTGACATATAATGTTCAGTCTCTCTTGTGAGTTGAGATACATAAATTAAAATAACAATGTGATATCAGATATAAAAAAAAGTATAGGCCTGGCATGGTGGCTCACACCTATAATCCTAGGACTTTGGAAGGCCAAGGAGGGCAGATCACCTGAGGTCAGGAGTTTGAGACCAGCCTGACCAACATGGTGAAACCCTGTCTCTACTGAAAATACAAAAATTAGCCAAGTGTGGTGGTGTGCACCTGTAATCCCAGCTACTCAGGAGGCTAAGGCGGGAGAATTGCTTGAACCCAGGAGGCTAAGGTTGCAGTGAGCTGAGATCGTGCCACTGCATTCCAGTGTAGGTGATAGAGCAAAACTCCATCTCAAAAAAAAAAAAAAAAAAATAGAGAGAGCTAAGGAAATTTGGGGGCAAAAAGTACTCCATAACTCCACACAATTTTGTGACTTTACATACACACACACACACACACATATATATATATAATTTTTTAGGGGGGACAGAGTCTCGCTCTGTTGTCCAGGCTGCAGTGCAGAGGCATGATCTTGGCTCACTGCAACCACTGCCTCCTGGGTTCAAGTGATTCTCCTGCCTCAGCCTCCCGAGTAGCTGGGATTACAGACACCTGCCACCACGCCCGGCTAATTTTTGTATTTTTAGTAGAGATGGGGTTTCACCATGTTGGCCAGGCTGGTCTCGAACTCCTGACCTCAAATGATCCACCTGCTTCAGTCTCCCAAAGTGCTGGGATTAGAGGCATGAGCCACCATGCCTGGCCAATTTTGTGATTATAAATGAATCCAACCTTTGCCTTAACAATTCTACTTCTAAAAGAATTTATCCTGCCAATATAATCATACATGTATACAACGAAACACTGAGAAACAGGATATTCACCACAGGATTTTATTAACAAAAGATAGTAAGCAACCTAAATGTCTTTCGATAGGAGACAGATTAAATAAATTGAGTGACTTCCATATAACAAACCACTGGACAAAAGCTGAATTCAGGGCAAAAAAGCACAACTCAGAAAGAGAAAACCTAAAGCAATAGAGTCCAAGTGTGCTGCTCTCTGGTTGGCTGATTCAATTCAGGGACAAAATGCACAGTATCTAGAGGACTTACTTGACCAGAACGCTTCATGAATATTACTCATTAATGCCAAGCGTTTTATGAAAGTTGGGTCTCAGAGCTCAAGGTTATATCATTGTTAAAGAACCTTAAGAGGAGAAATTCTATGCTGCCAGTTAGGGGAAAGGCAAATGGCAGACCTGGCATTCCCTTATAAATAGTTGATAATTAAGAACACATACTTTCTAGTCAGACAGATCAGAATGTGAATCCCATCCTAGCCATTTAACCATGTTGGCTATGACTTAACTAAGGCTTAGTTTTTTTCCATCTGTAAAATGGGAAAAATAATAGTGCCTAACTCAGGAGGCTGAAGAGACAAACTGAGAAAATGCAAATAAAATACTTAGTGTAGTATCTGGCATATAAGAAAGCATTCAATAAATATTAGCTACTATTATTACTTCAAAAAGACATGACAAAGCACACAAAATATGGAGTACATAAATTTTAAAAAGCATGGCATAGGACTAAAATAAACAACACATAAATCATATTTGACATTCTTAGTGTGTCTGCATGCATGCAGAAACACATACACTCTGTCATTTTCTAATATGAACTCCTAGGCTGGCACTTATGTACTATTCTTGCCACAGAACTATTTTTTAACCTGAAACATGTTTGTGTTTCTCATTCCAAAGAGACATTGAGGAGAGGACTCAGCCAACAATAAAAAATAAGCAAATAAGCACACATCCCCCAACAACTTCTCTTGTCTGTTTCTTGTAAGATACTTTAATATCAACAAACATGGTCATTTACACCATCAACCAATGTTCAGTGGCAACATTTTCCCTGTTGTCTAAAGTCCAGTCAATAGCTGACTTCACAACCCCTCCTTAGTGCTAATGATTGAAGCACTGATGATATCACGTGCTCAGACTGACCTATGAATAGGGGGCCTGGCGCCATTTTGTAGAAGCTCTAAAACTTAACTCAAAGAAATTAAAAGGAGTTGAGAAGGTGTCAGGGGCTCTAGCTTCATAAGTTAACTCAACATCTTTACATCGCATCTGGACACCATCCCATTCTCGGTTGCACTACTCTCGCTCTGTGCAACAATGGCAAGAAAAGAACTGATTTCATCTTACCAAACCTATCTTAGCTAACAAATTAGGTGTTCCTGTCTTAATTTGATTTTTAGTTTAACGTGGTGATTCTCGAACGTTAGCGTGCATCAGAATCATCTAGGGGGTTGTTAAAACAGATTACTGTTTGCTACCCTAAGAGTTTCTGACTCAGTAGGTCTGGGATGGGGCCTAAGGATTTGCATTTCCAACAAGGTATTGGGTGATGCTGATACTACTGGTCCCAGGACCACACTTTGAGAACCACTGGCTTAAAGTGATAAATCTCTAAATTACATTACAGATATTTGGGGATGTTGCTTTTTCCTTCAGAAAACCTATAAAGAAGAAAAAAATGCATCCAAATGGTCTAGAGGAGAAAGAATATATACAATATTTCGATCATGACATGTCTTGAGGAAGCTGGCAGGAGTTAGAAAAAGCCAACGCTTCTGCCCAGAGACCTCACTGGATAAAGATGGAGAGCATTATAAGCACATGGCAGTGAGGAATGAAGCCAGGGTAGGAAGTTAGTGCTTTATGTTCAGCAAATTTCTCTTTCCACAATTGTATGTTGCTCCATCCTCCTATTTCTGCTTTTATTTGTGAGTGTTCAAATGTGGCACAATTATAATCAGCATTTTTAGCACAAACAGTAACTTTATTCAGAAGGCAATGAGAAGTTGCCTGTTCACAGGCAATTGGATGTTCACAAACGTAAATTTTCATCTGACAATATTAGCAATACTGTGATATCAATGTTATTGTTTATCAATCAGCCCTGGCCACTCCAAAAACCTCTGCCCTTATCAGTTTTGCATACCATCACCCAGGTACACTAAGGTCATCCTTGTAATCCTCTCTTTTTTTTTTTTTTTTTTTTTTTGAGACAGTCTCGCTCTGTCGCCAAGCTGGAATGCAGTGGTGTGATCTTGGCTCATTGCAACCTCTGCCTCCTGGGTTCAAGCAATTCTCCCGCCTCAGCCTCCCAAGTAGCTGGGACTACAGGTGCACACCACCACGCCCAGCTAATTTTTAGAGACAAGGTTGGCCAGGATGGTCTCAATCTCTTGATCTCGTGATCCGCCTGCCTCGGCCTCCCAAAATGCTTGGATTATAGGCGTGAGCCACAGCGCTCAGCCAATCCTCTCTTTTCTTTTTTTTTTGAATGATACAGAATCTTGCTCTGTTGCCCAGGCTGGAATGCAGTGGCACAGTCTCAGCTCACTGCAACCTCCACCTCCCAGGCTCAAGCGATTCTCCTGCCTCAGCCTCCTGAGTAGCTGGGATTACAGGCAACTGCCACCGTGCCTGGCTAATTTTTGCATTTTTAGTAGAGACAGGGTTTCACCATGTTGGGCTGGTCTCAAACTCCTGACCTCAGGTGATCCACCTGCCTTGGCCTTCCAAAGTGCGAGGATTACAGGCGTGAGCCACTGTGCCCAGCATAATCCTCTCTTTTTAATAGAAATAACCCTTCCAAAAATTATGAGTTAAGAAAAAGCTATTGCACACCTCACACTCTAAACATCTTTCCCATAGTCATGGACTCAACATATAGTCTATGCTCATGAAAAGGAAGTAGGCACACAGTAATAAAACCAGAATGGAGTACAAACTATCCAATAAAATGGAGCTTTGTTTCAATCCAAAAATGATATTCATTTATATCTACCATTTACATTTTAAAATACTAATGATGTATCTCTTAAAATGGCATTATTATCTTTTTTATCTCTTCCCCCAGGCTTGTGCCTGGACAAAAGAAAACCAAATTCACTTGCTGCTGGTGACCACAGAGCAGGGAAGAAGGTGTCCCCACAACAGTTGGCTTCACAGCAGTCCATTCTCCTTTTAAGAATTACTGTGAAGACATAGTTCAGTTACTATCTACTTACAGCATTCCACAGTGAGTTCAGCTGTGTCATCAACATCCAGGCATGATTAACTTGGCCACATATTATCACATCTTTTAAACTGAGGTAGAAGAAAATCTAAACACAAAGAAAAATACACAACTTTGAAAAATATGTGAACTTTGATGTAACTTGTCCACTTACCTTCTGTGTGTGTGTGTGTACACGCACATGGGTGCACACATGCATTAGTAATGATAATGTAATCCATACTTTGCAAATAGCAAGAGTTTAAGTGCTAGAATTTTATCTCAAGACAGGAGTTTTATCTAAAGTACTGGAACCTATCTGCTGACTCTTTTTATATAATATAATCCTTGTGATTGATAGTTGCAGAAGGATGGTGAGAAAGATAAGCATATTTGTTTTATTTTTTGAATGAAGATAGAATTCTGCTAGAAAACTAATGATTTCCATAAATAGTCATTGGTACATAGAAGGCAATCAATACTGTCTGCTGAACTGAACTGCATTCCTTCTAAAGATGTAGGATTCCTCAGAGAAGAAAAAAAAAGGATTCCTGGGAAAGAGCAATAAACACATTTTGGCTTCTACTTCTGGAAATGTGGTAGACCAAAAAACCAGGAAATCCTTCTGGTACAAAACATCAATAAATGCTAAAAGAAACATTTCTTAAAAGCATAATTCAGTTGTCAAGAAAGTAAAACAAATATGCAAGGACCCAATCCTTGTAAACCCAGACTGATAATAAGGTGCTTCATGCTATAGTTACTTGGGAGGGAGGAACAATAAAGATGGTGGCTACTTTTCATAATAAAATGGGTTCAGATTTTACTGGCCATGCAGAGACACAAGACAGTCATCAGGCCTGTACAAAGCTGGTACAGCCATGCTCTGGATAATGATGTTTCAGTCAATGATGGGCTGCATGTATGACAGTGGTCCCATAAGATTATAATGGAGCTGAAAATTTTCTATTGTCTAGAGTCATCATAGCCATTGTAATATCATAGCACAATTACTTAATTTTTAAATAAATCTAGTGTAACCTAAGTGTACACTGTTTATAAAGTGTAGTACTCTATCTGTAGTTGTGTACAGTAATATCCTAGGCCTTCACATTCACTCAACACTCACTCACTGACTCACTTAAAGCAACTTCTAGTCCTCCATTGATAAGTGCCCTATATAGGTGTGCAGTTTTAATGTTTTTTACCATATTTTTACCATACATTTTATATGTTTAAATACATACTTACCATTGTGCTACAATTGCCTACAATATTTAGTACAGTAACATGCTGTACAGGCCTGTAGTCTAGGAGCAATAGGCTATACCAAACAGCCCAGGTGTATACTGGATTATACCATCTAGGTTTGTGTAGCACACTCTATGATGTTCACACAATGACAAAATCACCTAATAACACACTTCTCAAAAGGTATCCCCATCATTAAGCAATGTGTGACTGTAACTGTAACCGAGTCAGAAAAAAAAAAAAAGAAAAGAAAAGAGAGAGAGAAAAAAATCCAGGATTACTAAACAGTTAGAAAGAAATCACGCCTGTAATCCCAGCACTTTAGGTGGCCGAGGCAGGAGGACTGCTTGAGGTCAGGAGTTCAAGACCAGCCTGGCCAACATGGTAAAACCCTGTCTCTACTAAAAATACAAAAATTAGTAGGGCATGGTTACACATGTCTGTAATGCCAGCTACTTGGGAGGCTGAGGCAGGAGAACTGCTTGAACCCAGGAGGTGGAGGTTGCAGGGAGCCGAGATTACACCACTGCACTCCAGCCTGGCGACAGAGCGAGACTGTCAGAAAAGGGGTAGGGGAGGGGAGGGGAGGGGAGGGGAGGGGAAAGAAATCTACCTACTGGCAAAACAAAAACTAAGGTATCTAGCTTGGTATGAAAAAGATCTCCAGCTAGGCACAGTGGCTCACACCTGTAATTCCAGCACTTTAGGAGGCTGAGGTGGGAGATTTGCTTGAGCCCAGGAGTTCAAGACCAGGCTGGGCAACATAGTGAAACCCCATTTCAACTAAAAATTTTAAAAAGTAGTCCCTAGTCCCAGCTACTCTAGAGGTTGAGATGGGAGAATGTTTGAGCCTGGGAGACTGCGGCTGCAGTAAGCCATCATCACGCGACTACACTCCAGCCTGGGCAATAGAGTAAGATGCTATTTCAAATAAAATAAAATAAAATAAAATCTCTCAAAGAATTTGTAACCATATTGACCATTTTTGGTTTGGGTTAAACAGAAATAATAATAAATTTTTTTTTAATGGATGAAAAAAAAGAAAAAAAAGAGTTTATAACCAAAGGCCAGTGATGATGTGTGTTGGGATTTAAATTTTATCATGCCTGGGATCCAATTTGAATTTATTACCTTTGTAACTGGATTTGATATATTAATGTGCAAAGAGGTTCCACTGGTAATAACTCTGGGACATTTGGCAGAAATAAATATTCTCTCTAAAGAGACACAGACACATTCCAGCCAAGCCTTACAGGATACCCACAGATTAAGCCCTCCAAAAACAAGCTCCCAATCAAAAACTGCAAAACATACGAGGAAAAGAAACTCCAACAAGATTCAAAAGAAACCTTTAAAGTGAAGACATAAAAAGCAAAATAAAACTCTTGAGACAAATGTCAAACAGGACTGGGAAGATCTGTAAAATAACTAAATTCATGAAAATTAAAAATATAATTATTGAAATTTAAAACTCAGTGGGTGAGTTAAATAGCAGATGCAACTCAGCTGAGAATAGACTCAACAAATGAATATGTACCTGAAGAAATTACACGGGATAAGATATAGGGAGATAAAGAGATGAAAAATATAAAGGATGTTAAGAGACACATTACATAACACGAAAAGGTCCAACATACATCTTTACAGAATTTCCAGAAGAGAATAAAGAGAATAAAATCAAAGCAAAATTTAAAAATACCACAGACTAAAATGTTCTAGAACTGATGAAAAGCAATAATTTTCAGATTCAAAAAGCACAAGAAGTTCCAAGCAGGAAAGTGAAAATATACCAATGGCATTATAGAGAAACTGCAAGAGGCACAGGAAAATTTTTCAGGCAATTGGACAGATTACTTACAAAAGATTGTCACGTAGACAGAACAACATAAGGTGGAAGTCAGCAGAAACTATCAATCTGAGATATCATATGCAAGTAAATTACAACTCAAAAATGAGTATTAAGACATTTTTGGCCAGGCACAGTGGCTCACGCCTGTAATCCCAGCACTTCGGGGAGGCTGAGGCGGGCAGATCACCCGAGGTCGGGAGTTCAAGACCAGCCTGATCAAGATGAAGAAACCCCATCTCTACTAAAAAAACAAAATTAGACGGGCGTGGTGGCACATGCCTGTAATCCCATCTACTCGGGAGGCTGAGGCAGGAGAATCGCTTGAACCCAGGAGGTGGAGGTTGCGGTTAGCTGAGATCGCACCATTGCACTCTAGCCTAGGCAGTAAGAGTGAAACTCCGTCTCAAAAAAAAAAAAAAAAAAAAAAAAAAACACACACTTTTTTGCCAGGCATGTAGTCCCAGCTACTTGAGAGGCTGAGGCAAGAAGATTACTTAAGCCCAAGAATTGAAGGCCAGCCTGGGTAACATAGCAACACTCTGTCTCTAAAAAATTTAAGGCCAGGCATGGTGGCTGATGCCTGTAATCCCAACACTTTGGAAGGCCAAGGTGGGCGGATCACCTGAGGTCAGAAGTTCGAGACCAGCCTGGCCAACATGGCGAAACCACATCTCTACTAAAAACACAAAAATTATCTGGGTGTGGTGGTAGGCACCTGTAATCCCAGCTACTTGGGAGGCTGAGGCAGGAAAATTGCTTGAACCAGGGAGGCGGAGGTTGCAGTGAGCCAAGATGGTGCCACTGCACTCCAGCCTGGGAGACAGAGTGAGACTCCATCTCAAAAAAAAAAAGAAAAAAAAAATTTAAAGACACTTTGAGACACACACTGAGAGTCTGCTTCCGAAGGACCCTTCACAAAGGAATTTCTAAAGAACACTGAAATCAGAAGAAAGGCATGAAATGCAAATAATAACAATGGGCAAAAAATCTAATAAGTATATGGGTAAAGCCATTAACTTTATAAAACAGTATCATGATGACTAATGTGGGGGTAGAAAAATAAGATGGAACAAAAACAATAGATAATAATAACACTCTAACACCAGAGAGAGTAATCAAGAGTTAGTGTTCTAAATTTCAATTATTATTCAAGAAGAAACTATAAATATTAATTTACTTTAGGCCTTAATAATAAATGTACACATTAAAAATATTTGAGTAACCAGTAAAATAGTAGAAATAGAATGTTTATCTTCTACAATATGTTAAAAATATTTAAGAGCAACCAGTAAAATTGTAGAAATAGAATGTATACCATCTAAAACATGAAAGTAGAAAAAAGGGGATAGATTTAAATACTCAATGAATAGTACACTACTTGGAAATGGGTGCACTAAAATCTGACTTCACCACTATACCATTCATCAATGTAACCAAAAACCACATCTATCCCAGAAGCTATTGAAATTTCTTTAAATGTTTTTATTTTTAAAAAAGTCAACAAATAAAGTCAGGAAAGGGGAAAAATAAAACATATAAAAAAGATAATAAATAGTATAAAATGAAAGGATAAAAATGAATCCAAGTATATCAATAATCGTAACAAATTTAACAAAATGCATTGGTTAGAAGACAGAAATATTTTATTCCTAAAAATGCTTTTTGCTTTAATGTTTTTCCCCCAATATTAATGTAGCTATCTATTTTCTTTTATTAGTTTTATTTTTAATTGACAAATAATAATTAAAATGTATTTATGGGTAAAATGTGATGTTTTGATTTACGTTTATAGTGTGGAATGAGTAAATCAGGTTAATAACTAACAAATCACCACTTCACATAATTATCATTTTTGTGTGTGAAGAAAACATTTAAAGTCTGCTCTTCCAGGCACGGAAAGACAAATTCTGCATGATTTCACTTATATGTGACATTTTAAAATGTTGGACTTACGGAAGTAGGGAGTAAAATGATGGTTATCAGTCTTCCTTTCATTTGTGTTCATTTTATTTTTGAAAGATTCTCCCCAGGGCCCGAAAGTTTGAAGGAATGAGTGACTCCTCCCTTCTCAGGCCCAGTCCCAAGGCACAAGGTCACTTGTGCCAGCAGCGTGAGTCAGCAAGATAGCAGAAGGAGGAAGAGAGCCGGCCAGAAGACACCTACACCCAAAGATGGAGAAAGAGGCCATCTGGGTACCACATAGCAGTTAAGTTAGACTGGGACACTTCCTGTTTACAGAAGACTGTAAACCCCTGCCCTGTATTCATTTTGGTGCTAACACCATTTTAGGCCTCAGCCCACCTGCACCCAGGTGCTCATTAAAACAACATGTTGCTCCACACCGCCTCCTGTTGTCTGTTGGCATGCTCTCAGAGTCTGAATGAATACAAGAACCTTTTATCTGGTGCTGAAACCCGGGAGCGGCGCCAGTTCACGTCCCCAGGAGACCTACCCCTCCACCCCAGAAAGCAGGCCACAGCAGCCGGACAAAGGATGCTCCTTAGCCTCCAGTCGCTTCTCTGTGCATGCACATCGGTCACTGATCTCATCTACCGGTAAGTTTCCCGGGAGCCCGGTTAACAGGGAAAAATCCACATGGCCTCTCTTGGTTTCTCCAGTCCAAAAATCCAGCGTTGGTCCAAGAAGGCTCCGATGTGTGCCAGGCACTCGCTTATCATCTGGTCTTAGGGTGACGCCTCTAAGCCATTTTATTCCTTTCCGGGAATGAAAAAGGCAGTGGTGACGATCACTCCTTTTATCGTCTCCCTCCGGCCGTCCAGGATGGTCTCCTTTTTCCCTGTTCTCCAGAGCCTACCCTCCATTATGGGAAACTCCCCATCCTCCATTCCAAAAAACAGCCTTCTAGGCTGCCTCATAAAAAACCTGTGTAAAACAAAACAAAACAAAACAAAACAAAAAACCTGTGAACCTGGCCAGGTGCGGTGGTTCATGCCTGTAATCCCAGCACTTTGGTAGGCTGAGGTGGGCAGATCACGAGGTCAGGAGATCAAGACCATCCTGGCTAACAGTGAAACCCCATCTCTACTAAAAATACCAAAAATTAGCCGGGCATGGTGGCGGGCACCTGTAGTCCCAGCTACTGGGAGGCTGAGGGGCAGGAGAATGGCGTGAACCAGGAGGCGGGCTTCAGTGGAAGCCAAGATCAAATCACTGCAACACTTCATTGTTTCCATTGTTTCATTATTCCACCTGAACCGCCGACCTCCAGCAAGGCCTGCCTCTTTTTACCAATTCCAGACCCAGCCACTATTAATATAGGTGAATAAGTCCATTGCCCATAAATGGACATTTGACTTTACAATTTTAACTGACTTAAGCAATTATTGCTGACGACTGGAGAAATGGGGAATAATTCCTTTTGTCCAGCCCTTTTTGCACTCAGATCACAACCCGACCTCTGTAATTCTTGCTCACCTATTCAAATCCTCCATTCTCGCCACCCAGATCGCTTTTCTCCTCTCAACCCTACCTCTTTCTCCTCGTTAGATCCAGCAGACTGCTGTCCACCCCTCCCAGCCCCTACCTCTCCCTCTCAACTGTCTTCTTTAATCCCCCAAGCCTCCTCTTTATCTTCTCAGCCGCAATCTTCTCAGCCCTCATCTTCCCAGATGCCATCTTCCCAGTCAGCAGTATCACCACTTCTTTTCCTACACCGTCCTCTCCTCAGGACAACTCTACCATGGCCTGTACTCATTCTCCTTCCTCACTGCCTTCTCCTGAAGCTTGTAAACCCATCCTGCCACCTTACATCTATCCTCCACTGCCTATCAGCTTAATCCCCCTTCCCCCTTCAAACCCTCAGCAGGAACCACTTCCAGGTGCTTCCTTCTCTCCCACCCACACTAGCTCAGGCGCCATCTTTGGCCCATGCCCCACCCTTACTTCAGCACCTGTGCTAGAGTGCCCCCTTCAGGAATTAGCAGGAACTGAAGGTATTGTTAAAGTTTATGTTCCCTTCTCCCTCAGTGATCTCACTCAAATTAACGAAAGGGTTCATTTCCAGAAGACCCTCTCTCTTATATTAGAGTTTCAGTACCTCACCCAGTCTTATGAACTAACTTGGCATGACCTCTAAATTATCGTGTCTTCCACCCTCACCCCAGAAGACTGGGGCTATATCTGGACCCTAGCTCAGGCACACACTGATACAATTCATCACCAAGCTCCTGCCCAGCCTACTGGCACAAAGGCAGTCCCCAACCAGGACCCCCACTGTGATTATCAAGACAGGGCCTCTGGACGCTGCTGTTGAGACCACATGATTGTGTGCCTCCTTGCAGGACTCAAAAAGGCTGCCCATAAAGTGGTAAACTATGAAAAACTTTCAGAAATCACCCAAGGTCCTGATGAAAACCCAGCCCTCTTTCTCTCTCATTTAACTAAAGCCATGAGAAAATATACCAGCCCAGAAGGAACCTCTATTTTAAACCTTCAGTTCATCTCCCAGTCCATTCCCAATATTCGGCGCAAGCTTCAGAAACTTGACGACGGCCCTCAAACCCCACAACGAGACCTTCTTAATTTAGCCTTCAAAGTCTTTAACAATCCTGATGAGGAAAGTAAAAGGCAAAAACAGGCAGGGTTCCAAATGCTTGCCTCCGCCATTAGGGGCCCTGCAGGCTCATGGGGCCGCAGCTCCACAGAAAAGCCTCCTAGCAATCCATCTCCACCTGACGCCTGTTTCAAGTGTGGCAATGAAGGCCAGTGGCCCACACAATGCCCAAACCCAGGTAAGCCCACCAGGCCATGCCCCCTCTGTGGAGGACCCCGCTGGAAGTTGGACTGTGAGCGGCCCCTGCAAAGACTGCCCCCATCCCTTCCTGAACCAGCCAAAACCTCCCACTCAGATCTCATCAGCCTTGCCGCTGAAGACTGACGGTGCCTTGGAATGGACGCCCCAGCAACTACCATCACTTCATCCGAGTCAAGGGTAACCCCGATGGTGGCAGGTAGGCCAGTATGTTTTTCAAATTAATAATTAATACCGGGGCAACCTAATTTTTCAGGACCCACCCAGTCCTCCCAAGTCTCTCTTGTAGGAATTGATGAACAAGCCTCCAAACCGTGAGCAACCCCCTCCACTTTTCTGCTCCCTGCACACCTTTTCCTTCACTCACCCTTTCTTAGTCCTGCCCTCATGCCCAACTCTGCTCCAAGGCATCCTTTAAAAACTCCATACTGCTCTCCACTTACGTTCCTCATAGTACCCAATGCCATCAATCCAGACCCCTCCGGGGCTTCTTTCTTCTATTCCAACCTCCCACCTGTTCTAGACCTAAAGGATGCTTTTTTCACAATTCCTTTACACTCTGATTCCCAAAACCTCTTTGCCTTTATGTGGGAAAACCCCAACACCCACGGAGTCCCTGCGTATGATCACTTAAACAGAGAAAAACGATCCTTAAAGGTAGGAGGAAGCCAAAGATGGCAAGAGCACGAGTGGCCTCCACAATGGATCATTGAATATTATGGTCCTGCCACTTGGGAGGAGGATGGTTCATGGGGTTATCACACTCCCATATATATGCTAAATAGAATAATTAGACTACAGGCTGCTCTAAAGATAATCACTAACCAAACCGTCTCAACCCTGGAAATGCTTGCACAACAACAAAAACAAATGTGCATGGCAATTTATCAAAACAGGCTAACACTAGACTACTTATTAGCAGAAGAGGGTGGGGTCTGTGGTAACTTTAATATCTCCAATTGTTGTCTTAACATAGACGATAACACAAAAGCAGTTCTAGAAATTGCTTCAAACATCAGAAAAGTAGCCCATGTACCAGTCCAAACCTGGAAAGGATGGGATCCGGCAAACCTTCTAGGAGGGTGGTTCTCTAATTTAGAAGGATTTAAAATGCTGGTAAGGACAGTAATCTTCATCACCGGGCTCCTCCTGTTTCTTCCCTGTGTTATCCCACTGATAATAAAAGCCATTACAACTCTTGTTGAAACTACAGTTGACTGCCAGACAATCCAGACAATGCTCCTGCTACAATTACAAGATGGATACCACCCCGTCTCTCAAGAATACCCAGAAAATTAAGGTTTTCTTTTTCCAAGGTGACCAGGCCACCCCCTATGTCATGCCTGAAGTAGTTATTGAGAAAGTCATCCCTTTTCCCTTTTTTCTACAACCAAATAGAAAGGAATGAAGGATTCTCCCCGGAGCCTGAAAACTTGAAGGAATGAATAACTCCTTCCTTCTCAGGCCCAGTCTCAAGGCACAAGGCCACTTGTGCCAGCAGCGTGAGTCAGCAAGATAGCAGAAGCAGGAAGACGGCCAGCCAGAAGACACCTATCCTGGCCAGAAGACACATACCCCTGAAGATTGAGAAAGAAGCCATCTGGGTACCACATAGCAGTTACATCAGACTGGGACACTTCCTGTTTACAGAAGACTATAAAACCCCTGCTCCGTACTCATTTGGTGCTGAGGCCATTTTAGGCCTCAGCCTGCCTGCACCCAGGCGCTCATTAAAACAGCATGTTGCTCCACACCGCCTCGTGTTGTCTGTTGGCACACTCTTGGGGTTTGAACCGATACAAGAACCCTTCAGTTTTGTATCATATTTTAGTTGGATTTTTAAAGTTTATCTCACAAAGAGGGTGACAACATAATAATTAAAGGTAGCAATTCACTAGAGATTATAGCAATCCTAACTACGCAGGCAGCTAACAACAAAGCTACAAAGTGATAAGGAGAATCTGACAAATCCACAATTATAATGAAAGATAATATTAAAACTATCTCAATACTTGATAGATCAATGCAAGGAAATAAATCTTGGATTTCTCAGTGCACCTGTAAAAAGCACTAGCCTCCAGAGGCATGGAACTCTACATGATATAAATATAGGTAATTTTACCCTTCACTTACTTTACAAATGTTTTACTTTCTGCATACTATTGAAATTAAATCTGTAGTTATTTGTAGACAAACAGTTATTTGTCTGACAAAAAGTTAATTGCTCTGATCCAAAAGAATAACAAAATTCTCTTACCTCCCCAAAAACGTCAAATGGTCATAGCCTGGATTAGTCAAGATCCCAAGGTGTCAGGAAGATCCCTAATTTACATTTCAAGAAGAAATGGGTCCCAGGGCCTTGGAGACACGTCTAGGTCATAAAAGCTGGAGATGCTAGGGCTTACCTGGCCCTTGGAGAGATGTATTCTAAGAAATATTGCCTCTCTCTTTACTTATAAATATCTCTGTGATTGTATTAGGTCTACCCAGGTGATCCAGGATAATCTCCTCATTTCAAAATTCTTGACTTAATCAAATCTGAGAAGACTCTTTTGTCATGTAAGGTAACATACTCACAGGTTCTGAGGACTGGGATGTGGACATCTTTGTAGGGGGTGGGGTAATGTTCTACCTATCATATTATATGAAGGAACAATAAATACTAAATTTAAGACAGCAATTACCTCTGAGGGAGAAAAGAGAATGCAGTCATGGAGGCTTTAATTGTATGTTACATTTTATTTCTTAAGCTGGGTGGTGAGTGTACAGTTGCTCATTAAATTTCTTTGCATGCCTGAAATATTTTATTGAATAATCTCACTTTTTAATAAAAATACCTAGGAATAAATTTAACTAATTTAACTAGAGAGATGAAAGACTAGTATACTGAAAATTACAAAACAATGCTGTAAAAAAGTTTTTAAAAGCCTAAATAAATGGAAAGACATCCCATGTTCATGGATAGGAAGACATAACAATGATAACAGAAATTGAATCAGAATTTAAAATCTGCCTCTGAATAAACACCAAACAGACATGGGCCAAGAGTTTTATAAGAGTATTCTATCAAATATCCAAAGAACAGACCCTACAAACAATAAAAATACTAAAGATGTCAATACTATCTAAAGTGATCTATAGATTCAATGTAATCCCTATAAAAATGTCAAAGGCTCTTTTTGCAAAAATGAAAAAACTGACCCTCAAATTCACAGTAAGGGCAAGGAGTCCCAAGTAACCAAAACAATTTTGAAAAAGAACAAAGTTGGAGGACTCACATTTCCTGATTTGAAAACTTACTACAAATCTATAGTGAGCAAATTATCAAGGTACAGGATAGACATATAGACCAATGGAATAGGGCTGACAGACCAGAAATAAATCCATACATCATGGCCAACTGATTTTCAATAAGGGTGGTAAAACATTCAATGGGGGAAAGAAAAGTCTTTTAAATAAATGGGACTGGGACAACTGGATATCCAAATGTAAAAGAATGAATTTGGACCCTCTACCTCACACCACATAGCAAAATGAACTCAAAATGAGATCAATGACCTAATTATAAGAGCTAAAACCAGCTGGGCATGGTGGCTCACGCCTATAATCCCAGCACTTTGCAAGGCCAAGGCAGGCGGATCACAAGGTCAGGAGATTGAGTCCATCCTGGCTAACACGGTGAAAACCCATCTCTACTAAAAATACAAAAAATTAGCCGGGCGTGGTGGCGGGCGCCTGTAGTCCCAGCTACTTGGGAGGGTGAGGCAGGAGAGCGGCATGAACCCAGGAGGCGGAGCTTGCAGTGAGCCTAGATCGTGCCACTGCACTCCAGCCTGGATGACAGAGCAAGATTCCATCTCAAAAAAAAAAAAAAGAGCTAAAACCATAAACTCTTAGGAAAAAAATAGGGATAAATAAATCTTCATGACCCTGGGTTTAACAAAGAATGTGACACCAAAAGCTTGAGCAACAAAGGAAAAAATAAATAAGAGTTCATCAAAATGAAAACCTTTTGTGTGTCAAAGAACATGATAAAGAAAGTAAAGACTTCAGTTTTTGCCTGTATGTACTGGGGAGGGCAAGAAAAATGCCAGCAATTAAATCAGTTGTTGAAATGGCCAACAAGCCTTGGAAAGGTATTATGGTGGATCAGGTGGCCTGAAAGCTATACTTGTAGTTTTGTACCTGTACTGTACTTGTAGTATATTTTTGAAGAGAGAGGAAGTATTATAATTAGTCCTACGTTCAGAGACGTAAAAGCAACTAGAAAAGAGAAGTGGCAGCACAGAAAAGCAGTAGAAATATAGAACCAGTTTTCTGAGCATACAGAGAAAGAACAAATGGCTTGTTTAAAAAGGTCCATTTTGGCCGGGCGCGGTGGCTCAAGCCTGTAATCCCAGCACTTTGGGAGGCCGAGACGGGCGGATCACGAGGTCAGGAGATCGAGACCATCCTGGCTAACACGGTGAAACCCCGTCTCTACTAAAAAATACAAAAAACTAGCCGGGCGCAGTGGCGGGCGCCTGTAGTGCCAGCTACTCGGGAGGCTGAGGCAGGAGAATGGCGTGAACCCGGGAGGCGGAGCTTGCAGTGAGCTGAGATCCGGCCACTGCACTCCAGCCTGGGCGGCAGAGCGAGACTCCGTCTCAAAAAAAAAAAATTAAAAAAATAAAAAAAAATTAAAAAAAATAAAAATAAAAAAAAAATAAAAAGGTCCATTTTAATATTCTTCCTTTTTATACTGGTAGATATTTCAAGTTCAAAAAATCTGGCTCCGAATTTCCTAAAATTTTTACTTATTTGATCTGTTCCCCTGTATGTACCCATCTTCCACTGCCTGCACACCTTTCCTGTGCAAATTTCCCCCTTACCCACCTCTTTTTCTGACCTTCCACACAGGCCAGTCTCTCATCCCACAGGCCAGGAGTCCGAAACTTCTTCTCAAAGAAAACATACTTTCTCTAGAAGATAGTATTCTAAAGAGCATTCCCCTATTGTCTTAGTCCATTTGAGCTGCTAAAATTGAATACTACAGACTGAGTAACTTATAAACAAGAGGATTTTATTTCTCACAGTTCTAGTGGCTGGAGGCCTAAGATAAAGTCTCCAGCAGATTCAGTGTCTGGTGAGAGCCCACTTCCTGGTTTATATACAGTCATGTCACTGTGTCCACACATGGCAGTAGGACCAAGGAGAATTTGGGATCTCTTTTATAAGGGCACTAATCCCATTCATGAGAGTTTTGCCCTCATGGCTTAATCAATTCCAAAGACATCACCTGCAAATACCATCACACTGGGGATTAGGTTCAACGTCTGAGTTTTGGAGTACATAAACATTCACTCTATAGCAACTATGTTTCCCAAATTCCATTAAAAACCAAAATATTATTTTGACTATACAGGTCCATATGGGTCCAACCCATGGTAGTTACAGCCCAGCATTCAAACACTGGATCCCAGGCACATCTAGACACACTCTTCTTTTCCTCCCCTGTGGAGTAGCAGTCCCACTTCTCCTTGATAGTCAGGGTCAGTTACTCCACCCAACACAGTAATTTCCTTCTTTGCCTGTTGATTCAGGGGCATGAGGAGTTCAAAGTGGTTGGGTAGCAGTCTTAACTTTTAGTTCAATAGAACTATCATTGTGTCCTGGTGTAAACATTCCTCCTTTTTGAGCCAAAACCTCTAGGCTAGCAGCATAAGCTTATGGAAACAGAAAGCAAAATTTTTGCTAGTGGGTTACTAGGTGTAATAGTGAGTGTGCCATTCCCATTTCCAACCTTTGGTTCCTAGACCCAAGAATCTTGACTATGGGAGGAAAAGTATCATATATTGGACTGTGATTCAGAGTATATACAGATTCCTGGAGAACTTTGCCCCAGCCTTGCAAGGTACTCCTCCATCGTTGGGACTGGAATTGAGTCTTCCAAAGGCCACTTCACCATCCTATCAAACCAGCTACTTTAGAGTAGTGGTAAAAACTACAGTGTATGGCTGGGCATGGTGGCTCAAGCCTGTAATCCCAGCACTTTGGAAGGCCGAGGCAGGCAGATCACAAGGTCAGGAGATCAAGACCATCCTGGCTAACACGGTGAAACCCCGTCTCCACTAAAACTACAAAAATTAGCCGGGCGTGGTGACGGGCGCCTGTAGTCCAGCTACTCGGGAGGCTGAGGCAGGAGAATGGTGTGAACCCAGGAGGCGGAGTGCAGTGAGCCAAGACCATGTCACTGCACTCCAGCCTGGGCAACAGAGCGAGACTCCGTCTCAAAAAAAAAACAAAAAACAAGAAACAAAGCTACAGTGTAACTGTGTTCACTGTAAAAGCAGTGAATTCCAGGAGCATGGACCCATTGAGGCATTTCTTTTGCTGTGAAGTTTTATAAATGGGAGTTCCTCTGCACAAGCTCTCTTGCCTACCACCATGTAAGATGTCCCTTTGCTATTCCTTCATTTGCAACCACAATTGTGAGGCCTCCCCAGCCATGTGTAATTGTGAGTCCATTAAACCTCTTTCCTTTATAAATTACCCACCCAGTCTCGGGTATGTCTTTATTAGCAGCATGAGAACAGACTAATACAAGCTTTAAAGCCCTTTCTAACTCCTTGTGCCAAAATATAAATGCAGAATCTCTGTTTAGAGAACTCATATGAATAAACTCAGCCTCTTCCAACTTTATCTTCTTTCTACCATTATCCCATACCCTCATTATCCATTTCCACATATTTTTCAGATTTCTGTCTCTATAATTAGAAAACTCAAGTAGTTGTTTTGGAGTGTAATGCACTTTCTCATGGGTCACATATTGTCCCACATCTTCAAGGGCCTGCTGGGACTTGAGTCTAATTATGAGACTAGAAGCAAAGAGGGGTGGTAGGGGTGAGTTCTAAGAAAAATCAGTATTGTGTTGCTTGGCAATTGCCTCAGTGGAGTACATTACAATTTCCTCATGCAATGTAGCATTAACCACCTTCTGAGGTGGAGAAGCCACTAGCACTGGGAGTGGGGAGGCCACTTTCACTAGGATTAAGATTGCATCTTCCACTAGCAAAGAAGACTCACCAGAACTTAGAGGCTCGATGTCCCCAGTTTCATTAAGGTCTTCCCACAAGTCCCCATTCCAACTTACAGAAAACCATTTTGGTTTTTTTTTCGGGGGGCGGGGGGTGGGGTTTCATTCTGTCACCCAGGCTGGAGTGCAGTGGTGTGATATCAGCTCACAGAAACCCCCACTTCCCAGGTTCAAGCAATTCTCTTGCCTCAGCCTCCCGAGTAGCTGGGATTGTAAGTGCCCACCACAATGCCCAGTTAATTTTTGTATTTTTAGTAGAGATGGGGTTTCACCATGTTGGCCAGGGCTGGTCTTAAACTCCTGACCTCAAGTGATCTGCGTGCCTTGGCCTGCCAAAGTGCTAGGATTACAGGTGGAAGTCACCACACCCAGTCAGAAACCCATTCTTTCCCAGTCAATGCCTTCACTTTAACAGAGTATAAAAGTGGGTCACAGGATGAGACAAGATAACTGTAAAACTGGGTCACAGGATGAGATTCTGCATTTGATTTTCAGGACTCTCAGCCCTGTGGCTAAAGGAGATAAGACTCTCCCTCAGGGCACATGTGGAAGCTTTCAGGTCATTTATGCAGTACTTGAGATGGAAATTTGCATTCCTGAGTATTGAAAAGAACTTTCAATACTTTGTTCGTGACATTAGGAGCAACAAGCCAACCTAATTATATTCATTTTATTTCCAGAAATGTTTGAGAGTATCATATGCACAATTACCAGCTCCTTGCTTCTTATAAGTGGTTGATTGGGAACATCCAATGGAGATATGTGGCATATCTCTATTGCCAGATAACACCATGAAACATCAGTGCACTTTTTAGCACTGAAAAAAGAGTCATTTGCATCTTTAAATCTGATAACATTAGAAAGCCAATTCTAGGAACCCAAAAACCAATTCTAAAAACTCATCCTTAAAATTCTGTTCCTATAGACCCACCCTTGGTACCAAAATCTGTATTAGTCTGGGTTCTCCAGAGAAAAAGAACCAAGAAGATATATATAACTATCTATGTATCTATGTATCTATGTATCTATCTATCTATCTACCTATTTATCTACATATCTATTCATCCATCCATTAGATATATATTGAGAGAGAAAGATAATTACTTTAAGGAATTGGCTCATACAAGAATGAAGGCCAAGAAGTCCAATACCTTCTGCTGGCACACTGAAGACCCCAGAGAGCTGGTGGTATAGTTCCAGTACAAATCTGAGTCCAAAGGCAAGAGAAGATTGATGTTGCAGATCAAAGGCAGTTCATTCATTCTTGGGGCTTATGAGACATTTTATTTATTACAACTACTTAATTGATTTTTTTTCAATGCTCTACTTTCAAGAAGGGAAAGAAGATTACAATTGTATGGAGATAGAAAGGGGATTGACATTTGTTGTGCACTTCTGTGTGTTAGGCATTTTATTTTAATTCTTAGAAGAACCCCGCTATGTGCCAATTATTATCTTAATTTAAAGATGGGGGAATCTAACTGCATACCATTTTCTAGTTCTATCTGGGCTAGGGTTGACACATTAAATACAGGATGCCCAATTAAATTTGTATTTCTGATAAAGAACAAATAAATTTTTGTATTAGTATATGCCACATATTGCACAGGACATACTTGCACTAAAAAAATAACAACTTTAACTTAAATTCAAATTTAACTGGGCATCCTTTCTTTTTATTTGCTAATTCTGGCAACCCTACCCTTGACTGAGGTCCTGCATTGCTTGTGCTCATCTCTCTCTCCTTTATCCCTGCAGACAGACCTTCACTCCTGACACCTGATCACCCAGTCTCTGATCACCTGCCTGTCACTAAGATGTGTTGACGGCTTCATATACACGCCACTGTGTTCTACCTATCTGCAGGATTCCCACCAGTTTAGAATTCTTTTATGCTCACCACCTGGCTGGCATGAATCTGGGGTGGAACTTCTAAACTATAGTCAAATTCTCTGTAGACCATGCCCTAGCACATCCAGCTATGTGAAAGTCTGCACTTCACACTATCCAGAACCCACACCACTCTGGTGGCTATGCTCCTGAGCAAGCTTCTAACCAGCAAACAAACCACTCCACATTCCACACAATATAAGATATTGTGGGAAGGTACAAACTGTGGATAGATAACTAACCAACAACCCATAGAGGCATGTTACAACTCAGGGGCAGCAGGAAGATTCCCCAAAAGGGAGAGTAGATGGGATTTGTGTTCAACATTTTTTTCTATATAGATAAAGCTACATTCATGTTTATGAAATCAGTGAATTCCATAGAGCTGGAAGACATAGCTGACTCACTGAATATTGGAATCAGAACCAAAATCAACAAGATGAAATTGAACAGGAATAACAGAAACGTTTATGCTAGAGTTGAGATTAGCAGTGACACAAGGCAGAACATCCAGTCAGCAGTTCAGATAAAGACCTCAGAGTTTTTGTTCAACACAAGCTCAAGGACGGGCATTATCATGTACTGGGGGAAAAAAACAACATTTAGATTCAAACAAACCCAATCTCAAACGCCAATTTCACCACTAAATTGCTATGACCCAAGCCTTTGTCTCATAAAATGGGCATATTCACTCATAAAATGGATGAGTATGAACAAGATAACACACGTTGAGCATGTGTGAACAGTGCCTAGAATGCATGGGAGATACTCAGTAATCCACACCCCACATCCCTGGAACCTGGCACAATGCTCCCCTGCCATCAATACATTTAGTAGGAGACATCATAGCACTTTGCAAATAATCTATTGAAATATTCATTTTTGCCTATTCTCTTTACTTTAGGATGCCAGAAGAAATGGGAAGACATTAAGGTTTATGTGCTAATATTTGAGTCCTTTCATGGCATTTACATGGCAGAGCCAAAAGCAGAAGTTGCCAACCATCAGAAGCCAAACCAGCCCCACAAAATACCTAGCCTTCAAGAGAGAAATTGGGCCAATCTATGAAAAATGTTGCTGGTGTGTGGGGATGGGGAGGTTGGAAAGCTGCTGAGACTTAGGGAAGGAATGGAGGCTCATGACAGATACTTGTGCCACATTCCCATGTAGACCTTCCTAAAATGTGGCAGGCCCTCTAATGGGCACCATCAGAAAGTCATGGCAACTGATGATCAAAAGATCTGCCTTGAGGGCCATGGTCCCTGTGCCCAAGCTGGGCTCAGAAACCATGGTGTCTCCCGCCTACAACAGACTGTGTCGATTTAGGCAGTGAGCATAGCCACGGCTGCCCATGTGGATGTGGACTCCAGTCCAGCTCTCTTCATGGGTGCTTTGGCTGTAAGACACCTCTAAGACTCCTGCACAACCAAGCAGAAGGGGCAGAAGGATATTAGAACTGAATGTGATGATTGAGATTGAATTTACTGGTTAAATGGGTAGGGACATGCAGCAGATGGGCCTATTGTAAAGGAATAAATATAACATTTATTTTCATCCAAATACTAGGGAGTATATTTTTTTTTGTATGCTTTGTCAGAGATCAGTTGGTTGTAACTATTTGGCTTCATTTCTGTTTATCACACCATAATTCACAACTGCAAAGATATCAACCAAACTAAGTGCCCATCAATTAATGAGTAAAGAAAATGTGATATATGTGTGTGTGTGTGTGTGTGTGTGTATGTGTGTATATATCCATATATATCTAAATGTGATCAACACACACACACACATACATACACACCATGGAATACAACTAAGTCATAAAAAATAATGTCTTTTGCAGCAATTTGGATGGAACTGGAGGCCATTATTCTAAGTGAAATAACTCAGGAAGGGAAAACCAAATACTGTATGTTCTCACTTATAAGTGGGAGCTAAGCTATGGGTATTCAAAGGCATACAGAGTGGTATAATGGACACTGGAGACTCTGAAAGGGAGAAGGCAAGAGAGGGGTGAGGAATAAAAAAATGTACTGTATACTGTGTACAATGTATAGTATTCAGGTGACAGTTACCCTAAAATTACAGATTTCACCAGTATATAATTCATCCATATAACCAAAAACCACTTGTACCCCTAAAGGTATTGAAATTTAAAAATTGTAAATAAAAATCCCACATACATTAGGGAGTATAATTCACACTCTCTATGAAGTAAAAAGGGCTTATACAGTAGGCCAAATTCAACCATACCACTGTGATTTAACCTAATTCCCCAAGCATCATTTATTTCATTTGCAAAATAGAAAAAAAAAAAAACCTACCTCACAAAGATATGGGGAGGATTACATGAGATAACTAATAGCAAAAATCCAAGCATAGTTCTCAGGGTAGTGTGGATGCATTTTATACAAATTTGAATTTCGTGAATTTAAAATAGTGAAATAGAAACATAAGCCTTACTATGTGGCAAAACTTGAAATAATGTGAAATCCCATTTTATATTTATTCCTAAATGAAAATGCATCTTGAGTGGGTATCATACACTAATCACTAATGGGATGTGGATAACTTTTTTAAAAGGAGAAGTCTAGGATGATTCCCACAATTCTAATTTGGATGACAAGTGATGACACCATTTACCAAGAAAGCAATACAGAAATACAGAGGGGTGGGGAGTAGTCCCATAAGAGAGGTGGCGAAGTGATGGCTTCAAGCTGAACATGCTAGGAGGTAGGTGCTGTGAAATATTCCAGTGGAGTTACCCAGCAGGCATTGTTAAATGACCTGGGTCTTAGAAGAGAGAGATGGCTAGAGATACACAGATTTGGCAATCCTGAGTAAACAGCATATAACTATAATCTAAAGCATGTATTTGCAATCACCCAGGAAGTGAAGATGGAATGAGAAGAACAGAGAAACAATGACAGAGTCCTTACAAACACCATCATACAAGAAGGCAATGAGGATACGTTATCCTAAAAGAATCCTAAAATAAGTGATCAAAAAGGTGGACAGAAAACCAAGTGGGAGTACTGTCACTGAGGATGAGTTTCCAGAGAGAATTAATGCTGAAGAGGCTATTGCAGGTCAGTGGTGAGTCTAGCTAGCACTGCTTCAATAAGGGGTAAAGATAGGCTCAGGAACGTCCACTTTAATATGTGGAGATGATACCTGCACTGAATGCTGCACTAATCAGACCACACTTGTAATATTTTTTCTACCTGCAGATACTGCTGAGTATGAAGAACTAATTGGAGAAGGAAGCCACTGTATAGGAGATGCAGAGCAGCAGCAAAAATGGTAATGAAAATAGAAGATAAATTAGAAAATTTGGAAAAACCCAAACAGATCAGCCATATTGAAGGGAAAAAGAAAAACAAAACAAAGCGGGAGAGGGCAGAAATGTAGAATGGTGTACATTCTTTTAACCCCAAGAATGAATGTAGCCAAGAACACAGTGGGGACTTAGGAGTCTCAGCAGAGAGCATTCTCTGCTCCCTACTGCTCGGACAAAGGACTCCTTCATGATGCAGAACCATAACTGGTGTAGAGTCTTAAATGACCTGGGTATCTCTACGTGGGAGAAAGTGTTTTCCATGTAAAAGGATTAACTTGAACCTGGGTGTTCAAGGGACATCCTAGGCTGCTTGTTCCACTGATTCTGATCTGACTGTGTTAAGTAATAAATCATGTGGTTACATATTCACATTATCCTGTGTAGTTTTCTCTCACATTGCTTAAAGAGAAACCCCAGACACAATAATGAGGGAGCTCAGTATCAGGGTATAAAGAGATCCAGGCAAGCTATAACCTGGAGAGCTCCTTGCCCTTCAGAAGGTGGGACCACTCAGAATCAGGGAGAAAACATGACCCAGCCCACTTTATGAGGAAGCTAGAAACAGAGAATTCTTAGAAGGCAGCAGCCAAGAGAGTGGCAGGGATGGGGACAGGGAAGGCTGAGACTAGAAACTCACAGAGGAACAAACAATTGAGTAAACTGGAAACAAGTACTCACAAAAGCACTAGAAAATAAAATGAAAGCTATGCATGAATAACTGACAAATTTGATCTTCCTTGTGAATGCAGAAGAAGGAATAGAAACAAAAGATGATGGGGAGGCCGCTTTCTCTGCTTTGATCTGAAGGACAACTTTCTAATTATCTGATCTTTCCCAAGACAGACCAGAAAGAGTTGCAAAGTCAACAGACTCTCCAGCACAGAAAGTACTAGACCAAATGCTGGATAAACATTACTGTTAATAGAGATGTTTCATTGCCTTGGCCTCACATCTCTACCTAGAAACACCTTAGAAACAGTCTGGGCCTCTCTCTCTCTACCCCTCATATCTTCCCAGGAAAAAAGGAGGAGTGTTTGGGAGAAAGAACTAGGCTTACAATTCAGCTCCTGCTCCACCCTGCCTTGACCTGAATGCAAGATGCATGCATCCTGGTCTGCTCTCAGCAGCACAGGGAGGCCTGCAGTTGTTCAGCTGTGCAGTGACTGAGGGGCGAGTCTATCTGATTCAGGAAAGAAGGAATGAAGTAGTATACTTTGTCACTGATCTTAAGTCATAGTCTCCTATCAGCTGTGTCAAATAATATGTCCATTTCCATCTGTCTATTTCTCAATTGGTTCCAAACTCAGATACGGAAGAGGGTGCCCTTTAAAACCTCAAGAACATCTGTGAGGAATATTTTCCTGGAAAAGAGTTTGGATCATATCACTCTAAAATTGCTGTATATGTAGAATTGCTGTATATGTAGAAAGTGACTCTTACTTTTCAGATACTTCTAGGACCTTCTAACTTAATGCCTCATTGACATTTCAAATTCGGTGAATCTAAAATTAAGTTTCTCTTTCCCCAAAACCAGTTCATTCTCCCAACATTACTGCACATCATAAGTAGCACTGGCTTCACATTCATCAAGATTTAAAAGGTTAAAGTTGTCAAATAATAGGTAAATTGGAAATGTCCTTATCATTATTCCAAATCAATGCCAACACCAGAGAGTAGTGGGTGAAAGGCTAGCTGTGACTGCCATGACCTAGTGAGAATGTAGGGCAAAGAGAGAGAGCCAAGGTCAACATCTGGAAGTACAGACTAGGGCCAACATCTGGATGTGACGAAAGAGCAAGAAACCTATCCTGAGGATAGAGAAATAATTCCCAGAGAAAAGAAACAGGAAATGTCATGCCACAGAAGCCCAGAATCAAATGCTACTGAAAAAGCAAGACAAGAAGGGATCATAGGCAATCAGATTTGATGATTAAGAAATTCTTGGGACCTTGATGAGACCAAGTTTGTAATAGTGGAGCTGAAAAGAAAACATCATTTTTCATTCGATCATTCAACCAACATTTATTGAGCATCTAGAAAGTGTGAATTCAAAGCAGGTAAGTCACTGTCCCTGTCCTCAAGGCACATATAGTCCAAGAAGAAAACACAAAATAGGCCATTATAAGAGAGTAAAAAGTATCTAGGGAGGGACTCTGGGAACAGAGAGGAAGGGTAACTAACCAAGACAGAGAGAGGACAGAGGATCAAGGGTAGCCCTCCTGGAAGAGATGACATCTGAGCTCAGCCTAAGAAGGACTGAGTAGGACAAGGAAGAAGAGAAGAGAGCCTACAAAGAGAGCAAGTGATGGGTGAAGGCATATGGCCAGAGAGGATGCCTTGCAGTTGGGTAACAGAGAGTGACTCCATGTGGCTACAGCCAAGGGCTCCTCTGGAGCAATGATGTAGAATGAAGCTGAGATGTACTGGGGGTTAGAACCGGAAATACCTCATGCAGCATGTTAAAGCCAACAGAGTTCAAGAGAGATTTTAACCAGGAAGTGACACGAATAAATGTGATCTGAGAAAGACAACTCTGGTGGACAAATGAAAAATAAGTCAGGTGGTCAAAGTCAAGAGTCAAGAGTAGATGCTAGAAGACAAATTCAGAAGCTTTGAATTCGATAGTAATGTCTCTAATAGACAATGAGTGCCAGAGAGAATGGAGAGAAGAAAGAAAGTGAAATTACGTGCTAAAAAGAAAAAAAATGCAGTAGGGGGTAACAGAGAGAAGTCAAAGATATTTCCAAATTCTGGCCAAGTCAACTGAGTAGATGATGTTGCCATTCACTGAAAAACAGGATACAAGAGAGAGGGTTGGACAGGATATAGGGGAAAAGGAAGGTTGGAGGAAGAAAATGATGAGTTCTGTTTTGGTAATGATGAATTGGCTTGTGCCTTTGGAATACCCAGGTAGAGACTGTTTAAAACAGTTTTTGAGTGTCGCAGTGGGCAGGTGGGAGGTAGTGTCAAGAAGTCTGCCAACACATAACAGGAGAAAAACAGAATACTTAAGAGAGAAGCAGCATTGAGAAATGATTTATAGGAAAGGAGTGAGTCAAACACATTTTTATACATGAAGGAATAAATCAATAGAAAAAAAGAAATTTAAGATAATAGGGCCAGGGAAGGCATGGGAAAGAGCAAGCTGGCAGTTCTCTCCTGTTTAATGTTACCTTGTAGTGCAATAAAAGGAGGGTTGTCTTCGGAACATAAAACACGGACTCTTGAGTTAATTGATAAATGGCTTCAGTGCAAATCACGAGCCACCTGAAACAGATGGTAAACTGCTAAAATAAATTAGGCTCCACCAACCATTCCAATGGAACATTGTATGGTATGGAAAGAAAAATACTTAGCAAGACAGGAAGCATGAGTCAGGAATAAGTGGCGGGCAGTGTGAGTCATGCCTGTGAGATCAATAAAGAAGCTGGCTCTGCTCCTGACTGCATTATTTCTGAGCCTCCTACCTCTCCAGTCACCCAGTCTCAATGCTGCCCTATCAGCCTCCTCACTCACTCTTTCACTCCACATACTGTGGGTCCCAGAATTCTGTTAATGCTTTGGTTCTCACATAGGTCCTTTCTTTTTATTTCCCACTGATAATATCCCAGCGCTCTCACAGAAATCCGTCTACCTCCAGACTTCATCCAACCCCCTTGACCCACCCAGGGAAGGGGGAGGGTGAAGGAAGAACAGCAAAGGGGGAAAAAGAACAGCTTTTTAAGTCTGCCATCATGTTACTGGCTTGCATGGTCCCTCATTGCCTACTGGTTAAAACCCATCTCCTAAGTGGACACTCAAGGCCTCAACAACACAGACACAACCCACCTTTCCAAAAACATCTTGTTACTCTCAATTTAAATTCTCTATCATCTCCTTTTTACAAATGAGACAATTTAGAAACAAAAAGCTTAAGCAGCATGCCCAGCCACAGCTGTCACACAGCTAATGACAGAAGCGACTACCCAGACTCCAGGGCACATTCTCTCCATTTCCATGTGGCTGCCTCTTACTGTGGTGTAGTTTCTGGTCTTTCATATGCTAGATCATTTTTCAAGGGTGGTCCTGCTAAAATTAATAGAACTGCTTCTGCAATTTAAAAGTCATGAAAACTTTAGATCAAAATCACTTGTAAACTTTTTTCCCTTTTTGGGAGGGGGATGGGGTCTCACTCTGTCACTCAGGCTGGAGTACAGTGGCACGGTCACAGCTCACTGCAGCCTCAACCTCCCAAGACTTAAGCAATCCTCCCACCTCAGCCTCTTGAGTAGCTGGGACTACAAGACATATGTCACCACGTCTGGTTAATTTTTGTATTTTTCATAGAGACAGGGTTTTGTCATGTTGCCAGGCTTGTCTCGAACTTCTGGACCCAAGCGATCCACCTGCCTCCGCCTCCCAAAGTGTTGGGATTACAGGCATGAGCCACCACGCCCAGCCTGTAAACACTTTAACAGAGACAGCGATGAAGACTAAAGTGATGAAAGTGAGGTCTATGGGTAGAGCATATTCCACCAAAAATAAACTGTTCCCAAAGTGACTTCTAGATGTTTTGTTTCATTTGCTTTTTCACCCACACCACAACTTGAGCCAACATCTGCATAGTTCCTTGATAGAGCAATGTGGTTGTGGAACCTTTCCTTATCTGAAGTTCACACAGTACATAGCTATGAAACCTGGAACCACTGTCTGCATTGGTGAAATAAGGTCAGACTGACCCCTGAGGTTATCAAAACACAGATCTGAAAAGTCACTGAGAATATTCTTTTGTTTTACAAGTAATTCCAAGTAATTTAATCAAACAGGCCTGAACCATCTGGCTCTTTTACAACATGGTACTAGTTTTAATAGCTATCCAGGTTTCTTTTCTTCCCCAAGTGAGAAAATGAGTCATCAACACAGTAAAATCTGAAGGTGATTTTATAACCGTTTGCAAGTCCACATGACATATATCTTTTACAAACAAGAAGTCATAGTTGTTTAAAATGAAGACAACCCTAAAGCAATACTTACATTATTAAGACAACTGCATTACTTAACTATATTATTTAGAGTTTCCAAATTCATCAGCATAAGGCTTTTCTCTGTGTTGCTTGCCAAACTACACAGAAGGAAAAAAAAAAAAAAAAACTTGTACTTTCACGGAAAGCAGTCTTTGCCAACCCTCCCACTAGCTCTAAGTTTGGCCAACAGTTTGACTGATAGTGTATGAGCCCTACCATCTGCTAACTAAGCAGCATTTCCTAACGGGTAAATGATACTAAGAAAAATGGTTGCAAAACAGAACCTGCCTTGTTTTCATGAGTTGATGTAACTGAACCTAAAACGCAAGACTACAGTTTGTTATGTGTATTCCAAGTAAGTTCAAATTGTATCCCAATCCAAATTGCTGGTTTCAATTATGCTTTCAAAACATTAAACAGCCTGTATATAAAAAAAACCTCAATTTATTTAAAAAACGCTTCTAAACATTTTAAATAAGGTTCAGACCAAATTCACATTACATTTTTGTTTTCACACCTTTCCTTCTCAAGTCCCTGAGAGTTAGTGAACCACAGATTAAATGCCATTTAAAAAGTATGATTTAAAAAATTAACTTTGCAAATCTATTATACACTAATAAGCCTAACAAACCCAACCATTCAAGATATTAGTCTTAGAATAATTAACTTCTATGTTTACATGCTATTATATAAATCTCTTATTGTGCATTTTTAATGAACATTCTGCACATTATTTGGGGAAATTTTGAGGAGGATACCTATAAAAATAATACTGGATTTTTTTTCTGTCATATCAAGATTTAGTAACTTTTAAAAAGTTATCATTGTGTTTTTAAGGACAGGACAACTAAACAGATGTATAATATTCTTAATTATTGCTTTCTGTCTCACGAATGAAATATTAATATATATTCTATTTCTTTAGAATTCTCCGAGGGGGAAAAAAAAGAAAGATATAGAGGCTATAAGCTTAGCCAAGGACACAGAAAAACCAGGTCCTGCCCCCAGTTTTGTAATTGTCTGACTTTGAGGATATTAAAAAAGTTATCTGAAAAGGAATTTATAGAAGAGAGACTTTATTCCAGTGAACAGTTTGCAAACAGGAAAGACACAGCCTTCAGTGGAAACAGAAGACACATTCCAGAAAACAAAAGGAGGGTTTCACTTTTATAGTGAAAGTTCCCACCCAGCTTTCCACTCAGGTTCTCTTAGGCAAATACACGATTCAAATTGGCTTAGTTCTGATTGGTTGACACTTGCTGAGTTCTGATTAGTCAATGCTGCTGACTTCTGATTGGTCAGGCTACACTCTATTGGTTGGTTCAGGCCATGTGGACAGAAACTGTTAGCTATGACAACCCAAAGTTAAGCAAATGTGTAGGTTTTCTGGGAACTCAGAGTATGTGTGTGAGCTCTAGTCAGCAAATGGCCACTTGACTGCTGAATTTCAGCCCAGTTAGGTATTCAAAATTCATCTTGAGAGCTTGGCTCTTTCAGATTCATACATAAAATTTATCAGATTCACAGCTGTCCCTCTTGTAAAAGGGAAAAGCTTAGCACAAACATCTCTAAGCTCTCTTCTAGCTTGATCATGCTATGGTTTGAGCACTCTGCTAGACTTTATAAATCTGGGCCCCAAAGGGCTCTATTTTACTTCCCATGAGCATGGGGGAAGCAGGGGTGAAAGAAGGCATTAAAAGCATAGTCAGCTGGGCACGGTGGCTCATGCCCATAATCCCAGCACTTTGGGAGCCCAAGGTGGGCAGATCAAGAGGTCAGGAGATCGAGACCATTCTGGCTAACACGGAGAAACCCCATCTCTACTAAAAACACAAAAAATTAGCCGGGTGTGGAGGCAGGTGCCTGTAGTCCCAGCTACTCGGGAGGCTGAGGGCAGGAGAATGGTGTGAACCCGGGAGGCAGAGCTTGCAGTGAGCTGAGATTACACCACTGCGCTCCAACCTGGGCGACAGAGTGAGACTCCACCTCAAAAATAAAAATAAAATAAGCTGGGCACAGTGGCTGACGCCTGTAATCCCAGCACTCTGGGAAGCTGAGGCAGGCAGATCACAAGGTCAAGAGATCAAGACCAGCCTGGCCAACATGGTGAAACCCTGTCTCTACTAAAAATACAGAAATTAGCCAGGCATGGTGGCGTGCTCCTGTAGTTCCAGCTACTCAGGAGGCTGAGGCAGGAGAATCACTTGATCCCAGGATGCGGAGGTTGCAGTGAGCCGAGATGGCGCACTACACTCCAGCCTGGCAACAGAGGGAGACTCTGTGTCTAAATAAATAAATGAATAAATAAAAGCATAGTCATAATCCATAACACCATAGCAGAAAGCAATCTTTAAAATGCAAAAACTGTCAACTAACGAGCAAAATAACCAGTTAATATCATAATGGCAGGATCAAGTTCACACATAACAATATTAACCTTAAATGTAAATGGACTAAATGCTCCAATTAGAAGACACAGACTGGCAAACTGGATAAAGAGTCAAGACCCATCAGTCTGCTGTATTCAGGAGACCCATCTCACATGCAGAGACATACATGGGCTCAAAATAAAGGGATGGAGGAAGATTTACCAAGCAAATGGAGAACAAAAAAAAGAAGGGGTTGCAATACTAGTCTCTGATAAAATAGACTTTAAACCATCAAAGATCAAAAGAGACAAAGAAGCCCATTACATAATGGTAAAGGGATCAATTCAACAGGAAGAGATAACTATCCTAAATGTATATGCACCCAATACAGGAGCACCCAGATTCATAAAGCAAGTCCTTAGAGACGTACAAAGAGACTTAGACTCCCATACAATAATAATGGGAGACTTCAACACTCCACTGTCAACATTAGACAGATCAACGAGACAGAAAGTTAACAAAGATATCCAGGAATTGAACTCATCTCTGCAGCAAGCAGACCTAATAGACATCTATAGAACTCCACCCCAAATCAATAGAATATACATTCTTCTCAGCACCACATCACACTTATTCCAAAATTGACCACATAATTGGAAGTAAAGCACTTCTCAGCAAATGTACAAGAACAGAAATTATAACAAACTGTCTCTCAGACCACAGTGCAATCAAACTAGAACTCAGGACTAAGAAACTCAATCAAAACCGCTCAACTACATGGAAACTGAACAACCTGCTCCTGAATGACTACTGGGTACATAACGAAATGAAGGCAGAAATAAAGATGTTCTTTGAAACCAATGAGAACAAAGATACAACATACCAGAATCTCTGGGACACATTTAAAGCAGTGTGTAGAGGGAAATTTATAGCACTAAACGCCCACAAGAGAAAGCAGGAAAGATCCAAAATTGACACTCTAACATCACAATTAAAAGAACTAGAGAAGCAAGAGCAAACATATTCGATAGCTAGCAGAAGGCAAGAAATAGTAACTAAGATCAGAGCAGAACTGAAGGAGATAGAGACACAAAAAACCCTCCAAAAAATCAATGAATCCAGGAGTTGGTTTTTTGAAAAGATCAACAAAATTGACAGACCGCTAGCAAGACTAATAAAGAAGAAAAGAGAGAAGAATCAAATAGACGCAATAAAAAATGATAAAGGGGATATCACCACCGACCCCACAGAAATACAAACTACCATCAGAGAATACTATAAACACCTCTACGCAAATAAACTAGAAAACCTAGAAGAAATGGATAATTCCCTGGACGCTTACACTCTTCCAAGACTAAACCAGGAAGAAGTTGAATCCCTGAATAGACCAATAGCAGGCTCTGAAATTGAGGCAATAATTAATAGCCTACCAACCAAAAAAAGTCCAGGACCAGATGGATTCACAGCTGAATTCTACCAGAGGTACAAGAAGGAGCTGGTACCATTCCTTCTGAAACTATTTCAATCAATAGAAAAAGAGGGAATCCTCCCTAACTCATTTTATGAGGCCAACATCATCCTGATACCAAAGCCTGGCAGAGATACAACAAAAAAAGAGAATTTTAGACCAATATCCCTGATGAACATCGATGCAAAAATCCTCAATAAAATACTGGCAAACTGGATTCAGCAGCACATCAAAAAGCTTATCTACCATGATCAAGTGGGCTTCATCCCTGGGATGCAAGGCTGGTTCAATATTCGCAAATCAATAAACATAATCCAGCATATAAACAGAACCAAAGACAAGAACCACATGATTATCTCAATAGATTCAGAAAAGGCCTTTGACAAAATTCAACAGCCCTTCATGCTAAAAACGCTCAATAAATTCGGTATTGATGGAACGTAACTCAAAATAATAAGAGCTATTTATGACAAACCCACAGCCAATATCATACTGAATGGGCAAAAACTGGAAAAATTCCCTTTGAAAACTGGCACAAGACAGGGATGCCCTCTCTCACCACTCCTATTCAACATAGTGTTGGAAGTTCTGGCTAGGGCAATCAGGCAAGAGAAAGAAATCAAGGGTATTCAGTTAGGAAAAGAAGAAGTCAAATTGTCCCTGTTTGCAGATGACATGATTGTATATTTAGAAAACCCCATTGTCTCAGCCCAAAATCTCCTTAAGCTGATAAGCAACTTCAGCAAAGTCTCAGGATACAAAATTAATGTGCAAAAATCACAAGCATTCTTATACACCAGTAACAGACAGAGAGCCAAATCATGAAGAACTTCCATTCACAATTGCTTCAAAGAGAATAAAATATCTAGGAATCCAACTGACAAGGGATGTAAAGGACCTCTTCAAGGAGAACTACAAACCACTGCTCAGTGAAATAAAAGAGGACACAAACAAATGGAAGAACATTCCATGCTCATGGATAGGAAGAATCGATATCGTGAAAATGGCCATACTGCCCAAGGTTATTTATAGATTCAATGCCATCCCCATCAAGCTACCAATGAGTTTCTTCACAGAATTGGAAAAAACTGCTTTAAAGTTCATATGGAACCAAAAAAGAGCCCGCATCTCCAAGACAATCCTAAGTCAAAAGAACAAAGCTGGAGGCATCACGCTACCTGACTTCAAACTATACTACAAGGCTACAGTAACCAAAACAGCATGGTACTGGTACCAAAACAGAGATATAGACCAATGGAACAGAACAGAGTCCTCCGAAATAATACCACACATCTACAGCCATCTGATCTTTGACAAACCTGAGAGAAACAAGAAATGGGGAAAGGATTCCCTATTTAATAAATGGTGCTGGGAAAATTGGCTAGCCATAAGTAGAAAGCTGAAACTGGATCCTTTCCTTACTCCTTATACGAAAATTAATTCAAGATGGATTAGAGACTTAAATGTTAGACCTAATACCATAAAAATCCTAGAAGAAAACCTAGGTAGTACCATTCAGGACATAGGCATGGGCAGGGACTTCATGTCTAAAACACCAAAAGCAACGGCAGCAAAAGCCAAAATTGACAAATGGGATCTCATTAAACTAAAGAGCTTCTGCACAGCAAAAGAAACTACCATTAGAGTGAACAGGCAACCTACAGAATGGGAGAAAATTTTTGCAATCTACTCATCTGACAAAGGGCTAATATCCAGAACCTACAAAGAATTCAAACAAATTTACAAGAAAAAAACAAGCAACCCCATCAAAAAGTGGGCAAAGGATATGAACAGACATTTCTCAAAAGAAGACATTCATACAGCCAACAGACACATGAAAAAAATGCTCATCATCACTGGCCATCAGAGAAATGCAAATCAAAACCACAATGAGATACCATCTCACACCAGTTAGAATGGCGATCATTCAAAAGTCAGGAAACAACAGGTGCTGGAGAGGATGTGGAGAAATAGGAACGCTTTTACACTGTTGGTGGGATTGTAAACTAGTTCAACCATTATGGAAAACAGTATGGCGATTCCTCAAGGATCTAGAACTAGATGTACCATATGACCCAGCCATCCCATTACTGGGTATATACCCAAAGGATTATAAATCATGCTGCTATAAAGACACATGCACACGTATGTTTATTGCGGCACTATTCACAATAGCAAAGACTTGGAATCAACCCAAATGTCCATCAGTGACAGACTGGATTAAGAAAATGTGCCAGGCGCGGTGGCTCAAGCCTGTAATCCCAGCACTTTGGGAGGCCAAGACGGGCAGATCATGAGGTCAGGAGATCGAGACCATCCTGGCTAACACGGTGAAACCCCGTCTCTACTAAAAAAAATATAAAAAACTAGCTGGGCGAGGTGGTGGGCGCCTGTAGTCCCAGCTACTCGGGAGGCTGAGGCAGGAGAATGGCGTGAACCCGGGAGGCGGAGCTTGCAGTGAGCTGAGATTCGGCCACTGCACTCCAGCCTGGGCAACAGAGGAAGACTCTGTCTCAAAAAAAAAAAAAAAAGAAAAGAAAATGTGGCACATATACACCATGGAATACTATGCAGCCATAAAAAAGGATGAGTTTGTGTCCTTTGTAGGGACATGGATGCAGCTGGAAACCATCATTCTTAGCAAACTATCACAAGAACAGAAAACCAAACACCACATGTTCTCACTCATAGGTGGGAACTGAACAATGAGATCACTTGGACTCGGGAAGGGGAACATCACACACCGGGGCCTATCATGGGTGGGGGATGGGGGAGGGATTGCATTGGGAGTTATACCTGATGTAAATGACGAGTTGATGGGTGCTGATGAGTTGATGGGTGCAGCACACCAACATGGCACAAGTATACATATGTAACAAACCTGCACGTTATGCACATGTACCCTAGAACTTAAAGTATAATAAAAATAAAATAAAATAAAATATATATATATATAAAATGCAAAAACTGGCAATGATTTCCACTGTCCTGAGCAACATTCCCCAGCAATTCTACACATTTCCCGTATTCTGAAATGGTTTTCCCAAAGTGAACCTAAAACTTAACATTAATCCAAACTCTTTATTAGTTTAGGGTTTGGTAGGAAAATGGGGGTGAGGTAGTTTTAAAGATCAAAGGCCAAGAGGGCTGAAATTGCCCAAGGTCATCTTGCTAGTAAATAGTTGAGACTGGATATAAACCCAGTTCTCTCTGAGTCGTGAGCCTGGACTTTTAATCAATATATTGTCAAACTAAAAGATTGTTGAAAATATGTAAGTTCATAGTTTGTCACAATGGTTGCTGTTTCCACATACAAGCTTTTCTAGGCCCTGGATCCCATTATGAAATGATTTGCTGACTGTGGGTGCTGTGGTTCTTCAGTAGTTGGCTTTTTTGGTCTCTGAATTATTCACCACAGGGGTCTGGGATAGGAAAGAGCATTAGACCAGAGTTCCTTTGCAGCACTGATATAATGACTTATCAAACACTTGCTTACTTCTTATCTGCTGTGATTGTTCCTTTGTTGTTGTTTTGCCTTTTTACTGCAACTCAAACAACATCTTTTCTGCCAAGGAAAAATTCCCTTTTAAATACTGATGACAGGCAGTTCAAATCCACATTCAGTGAGACAGACTATACCGATTACCTCATTCAAACTCCACCCAAAGTCCTCTCCTCCCTAGCAGTTTAACATGGCCTTGTGACAAAGTTCTAACCTAAAACACATCAATGAAATTCTCAACTGTGGGAATTTGGGGAAACTTTGGATTTCCTCATAAACAAATCAACAAACATCTTGCCTTTACCACTGTGCTTTTTCCCCTCTCTGGCTTCATAAATGAACATGAGGCTGGAGGTGGAGTAGACATATTGCAATCATAAGACAAGCAAGAATATCCTAAGGACTGTGGACTAACAAGACTTCATTTTTATTGGTTGTGGATGACCAGCCTTGGACTGCCTTTCTCTGCACATTGTGTAATATGAAACAAATAGCCCTTATTTCTTTAAGTCTTACCATTGGTTATATTTTCTTACATTGGTAGTTGAAGACAGTGCTCACTGATATATTTGAGAATAACTAGACCGAGAGATCCATGAAAAGAAAGATGATGTGTTCATAAAAAACATGAAGCCTTAAGATTTTCCAAAACCTTATCCCTTTATTCTTCTGTCCAACCAGCACTAGAATATTTTTATAGTTATTGAAAGCTTGCCATTTTTGTCTATTCATCAATAACTGCTTAGAGATTTGACTTTCAGATACAAAATGAATGGCCTGAGGAAAACATTCATGCTTTTATTATAGATTTGCACCATCTTTCTTAACAGTGGATTAGAACACCAGGAAGTAATTTCTTTTTTAAAATTGATACATAATAGTTGTACATATTTTGAGGGTACATGTGATATTTTAATACATGCATACAATGTGTAATGATCAAATCAGGGTAACTGGGATATTAATCACCTCCAACATTTATCTTTTTATGGGAAGACTCCAATTCTTCTCTTCTAGCTTTTTTTTTTTTTTTTTTTTTTTTTGGAGACAGAGTCTTGCTCTGTCGGAGTGCAGTGGCGCGATCTCGGCTCACTGCAAGCTCCGCCTCCTGGGTTCACGCCATTCTCCTGCCTCAGCCTCCTGAGTAGCTGGGACTACAGGCGCCCGCCACCGCGCCCGGCTAATTTTTTGTATTTTTAGTAGAGACGGGGTTTCACCGTGGTCTCAATCTCCTGACCTTATGATCCGCCCGCCTCGGCCTCCCAAAGTGCTGGGATTACAGGCGTGAGCCACTGCGCCCAGCCTCTTCTAGCTATTTTAAAATATACAATAAATTATTAACTATAGTCACCCAACTTTACTATCAAACACTAATTCTTATTCTTTCTATCTAACTGTATTTTTGTTCCCATTAACTAACCACTCTCTATCCCCCCATACTCCCTACCTTTCCCAGACTCTGGTAACCATCAATATATCCTCCACCTCCATGAGATCCACTTTTTTAGCTCCCACAATGAGTGATAACATGTGATATTTGTCTTTCTGTGCCTGGCTTATTTCACTTAACATGACCTTCAGTTCCATCCATATTGCTGCAAATGACAGAATTTCCTTCTTCTTTTTATGCCTAATCATATTCCACTGTGTACATATACCACATTTTCTTTATCCATTCATCTACTGATGAACACTTAGGGTGACAGATACTCTTGGTCATTGTAAATAGTGCTGCAATAAACATGGGAGTGAGATATCTTTGGTATGCTGATTTTCTTTCTTTTGGATTTATACTCAGCAGTGAGATTGCTGGATCATACGGTAGTTCTATTTTCAGTTTTGTTAGGAACCTCCACATTGTCTTCCATATCACTGTACTAATTTACACTTCCACCAACAGTGTATGAATGTTCCCCTTTCTCTGCATCCTAATAAGCATGTTATTTTTTGTATTTTTGATAACAGATGATATCTCATTGTGCTTTTGGTATGCATTTCCCTGATGATTCATGATGTTGAACATGTTTTCATATACTTTTTGGCCATTTGTATGTCATTTTTTGAGAAATGTCTATTCAGATCTTTTGCCTATTTCAAAATAAAATTATTTGTTCTCTTTGCTAATAAGTTCCTTATATATTTGAGTTATTAATCTCTTTTCAGATGGGCAGTTTGCAAATATTTTCTCCTATTCCGTTGGTGGCCTCTTCACTTTGTTGATTGTTTTCTAATCCATGAGCATGGGCTATCTTTCCATTTTTTGTGTGTTCTCTTCAACTTCTTTCATCAGTGTTTCAGTCTTCCTTCTAGTGATCTTTCACTTCTTTGGTTAAATTTATTCGTAGATATTTTATATTTTTTTGCAACTATTGTAAATGGGATTGCTTTCTTGATTTCTTTTCAAAATTACTTGCCGTTGGCATATATAAATGCTAGTGATTTTAATATGCTGATTTTTTTATCCTGCAACTTTACTGAATTTGATTATCAGTTCTAACAGTTTTTTGGTGGAGTCTTTATGTTTTTCTAAATACAGTATTAGGTTGGGCGCAGTGGTTCCTGCCTGTAATCCCAGCATTTTGGGAGGCTGAGGCAGGAGAATTGTTTGAGCCCAAGAGTTCGAGACCAGCTTGGGCGACATGACAAAACTCCATCTCTACAAAGAAAATAACAATAATAATAATTAAAATTAAAAATATAATATCATGTCCTCTATGAACAAGAATAATTTGACTTCCTCGTTCCCAATGTGGATACCCTTTCTTTCTTTCGTGTAGTTGCTCTGGCTAGGACTCTGGCTACTATGTTGAATAAAGGTGGTGAAAGTGAGCATCCTTGCCTTATTGCTTATCTTAGAGGAAAGGCTTTCCATTTTTCTTCATTCAGTATGATGTTGGTTGTGGGTTCACCATATACAGTCTTTATTTTTTCAGGTTTATTCCTTCTACACCCACTTTTTTTTTTCTTCCTGAGACGGAGTCTCGCTCTGTCGCCCAGGCTGGAGTGCAGTGGTACAATCTCAGCTCACTGCAAACTCCGCCTCATGGGTTCACGCCATTCTCCTGCCTCAGCCTCCCAAGTAGCTGGGACTACAGGTACCTGCCACCACGACCAGCTAATTTTTTGTAATTTTAGTGGAGACGGGGTTTCACCACGTTAGCCAGGATGGTCTCAATCTCCTGACCTCGTGATCCACCCACCTTGGCCTCCCAAAGTGCTGGGATTACAGGCATGAGCCATCACGCCTGGCCCCTTTTATACCCGCTTTGTTGAGGGTTTTTTTTTTTTTAAATCATAAAAGCATGTTGAATTTTATTAAATGCTTTTTCAGCATCTATTGAAATGATCATACGGTTGTCTTTGATTTTGTTAACGAGATGTATCATGTTTATTTATTTGTGTATGTTGAACCATCTTTGCATCCCTGGGATGAATTCCACTTGATCATGGAGAATGATAATTTTTGCCATGTTGTTGTATTCTATTTGCTAGTATTTTGTTGAAGATTTTTGCATCTATGCTAATCAGGGATATTAGCCTGTGGTTTTCTTCTTATGTTGTGTCCTTGTCTGGTTCTGGTATCAGGATAATGCTGGCCTCATAGAGTAAGTTTGAAAATATTCCCTTCTCTTCAATTTCTTGGAATAGTTTCAATAGAATTGGTATTAACTATTCTTTAAATATTTGGTAGAAGTCAGCAGTGAAGCCATCAGATCTGGCTTTCCTTTAATGGGTCACTCTATATTACTGCTTTAATCTCATTACTTGCTATGGGTCTGTTTGGGCTTTCTATTTCTTCATGGTTCAATCTTGATAGGCTGCATGGATCTAGGAAAGTAACCATTTCTTCTATGTTTTGCAATTTGTTTGCACAGATGTTCACAATAGTCTCTAATGATCCTTGGTATTTCTATGGTATCAGTTGCAATGTCTCATGTTTTGTCTCTGATTTTATTTGAGTCTTCTTTTTTTCTTAGTCTAACTAAAGTTTTGTCCATTTTACCTTTTCAAAAAAACTACTTTCTGTTGTGTTGATCATTTGCATTTTTTCAGTCTTAATTTATTTCTGCCCTGATCTTTATTATTTCCTGTCTTTTACTAATTTGGGGTTTGGTTTGTTCTTCTTTTCTAGTTTCTTGAGGTGCATCATTATTTAAAATGCTTCTATTTTTTGATATAGGCATTTATTGCTATAAACTTTCCTCTTAGTTCTGATTTTGCTGTATCCCATAGATTTTGGTATGTTGTTTTGGTGTGTTTTTATTTTCATTTTTTAACTTAAGATATTTAAAAATTTTCATCTTAATTTCTTCACTGACCTATTAATTACTCAGGAGTATGTTATTAATATCCATGTGTTTGTATAGTTTCCAAAGTCATGTTTAGGCTGGGCATGGCGGCTCACACCTGTAATCCAATCCCAACACTTTGAAAGGCCAAAGCAGGAGGATTGCTAACACTAAAAATAAAGAGCAATGAATTAAAACATTACCACCAGAGAAAAGTAAGTATTCAGAAAAAGCATGAAGGAAGACAGTAAAAAAGGAAGAAAGGAGAGGAATTTCAAAACAACCAGAAGACAAGTAACAGAATGGCAGTAGTCAGTCCTTACCTATTGTATTAGTTAGGGCTCTCCAGTGGGACAGAACCAATAGAATATATGGATATATAAAAGGGAGTTTATTAGGGAGAATTGGCTCTCATGATTACAAAGTGAAGTCCCACAATAGGCTATCTGCAAGCTGGGGAAAGAGAGAAGCTAATAGTGGCTCAGTTCAAGTCCACAAGCCTCAAAACTAGGGGATCTGACATTACAGCCTTCAGTCTGTGGCCAAAAGCCCAAGAGTCCCCAGGAAGCCACTGGTGAAAGTCCAAAGGCCAAAGAACCTGGAATCTGATGTCCAAGGGCAGGAAGAGAGGAAGCAAGTGTCCAGCAGGGAAGAAAAAAGAGAACCACAAGATGCAGCAAGCAAATTTATCCCACCTCCTTCTGCCTGCTTTGTTCTAGCTGTGCTGGCAGCCAATAGGATGGGGCCCACAATGAGGGTGGGTCTTCCTCACCCAGTCCACTGAATCAAAAATCAATCTCCCCTGACAACACCCTCACAAACACAATTAGAAACAATAGTTTACCAGTCATCTAGGCATCCCTCAATCCAGTCAAGTTGACACCTAATATTAACCATCACACCTATCAATAATAACATTTAATATAAATGGACTAAATTCTCCAATTAAAAGACAATGAGTGGCAAACAGATTTTTGTTTTAAAGACCCAGATACATACTGCCTACAAGAAACCCATTTCACATATAGGCACATATAGACTGAAGGTGAAGTGATAGGAAAAGATATTCCAGTCCAGGCATTGTGGCTCAAGCCTGTAACCCTAGCACTTTGGGATGCTGAGGCAGGTGGATCACTTGAACCTGGGAGTTTGAGACCAGCCTGGGCAACATGGTGAAACCTTGTCTCTACAAAAAAAAAAATACCAAAAAAAAACAACAAAAAAAAGTAACTGGGTGTGGTGGGATGTGCCTATAGTCCCAGCTACTCAGGAGGTTGACATGGGAGGATTGCTTTATCCCAAGAGGTTGAGGCTTCAGTGAGCCATGATCGTGCCACTGCACTCCAGCCTGGGTAACAGAGTGAGACCCTGTCCAAAAACAACAGCAACAACGAAACAATATTTCAAGTAATTGGAAACCAAAAAAGAGCAGGAGTAGCTATGCTTATATCAGATATAATAGATTCAAGTCAAAGACTGTAAAAAGTGACAAAGAAGGTCACTCTATAATGATAAAGGAATCAACTCAGTAAGAAGATATAACAATTGTAAATATATACACACCCAATATTGGAACACTCAAATATGTAAAGCAAACATTAATAGATCAGTAATGGACAAATCATGCAGACAGAAAATCCAACAAAGCAACATTGGAGTGATATTACGCCCTAGACCAATGGACCTAACTGACATTTACAGAACATTTCATCTCACTACTGGAGAATATACAATGTTTTCTTTAGCATGTGAAGCATTCTCCAGGATAGACCATAAATTAGGACATAAATCAAGTCTCAACAAATTCAAAAAGTTGACTAATATCAAGTATCTTTTCTGATCACAATGGAATAAAACTAGAAATAAACAACAAAAGCAACTTTGGTTTTTTATTTTTTTTTTAAATTCATTCAACTTTTTTTAATTGAAAAAATAGAGTCAGAGTCTTGCTCTGTTGGCCAAACTGGTCTCTCCTTTCTTCCTTTTTTAGTGTATCTACTTATTTATTTTTAGTGTATCTATTATAGGTTTTAGTTTTGTAGTTACAATGAGAATTACCAAAAACATCTTATAGAAATAGCAAGTTATTTTAAACAGATTACAACTGAACTTTGATCACAAACAAAGGAAAAACTTTAAAACCCTACACCTTAACTCAATCTACCACATATTTTGACTTTTTATTGTCTGAATTCACGTATTTTTATGTTGTCTATATCTTAACAAGTTGCTATAGTTATTATTTTCAATAGATTTTTTAGGCTTCATACTAGAGATGAGTGGATTACACACCATGACACAGTATTAGAAGATTTTGAATTTGTCTGAATACTTACTTTTGCCAGTGAGTTCTATACCTTCAACTGTTTTCTTTTTGCACATTCGTGTCCTTTTCTTTCAGATTGAAGAACTTCCTTTAGCATTTCCTGTTAAGAAGCCTTTGGTGTCAATGAATTCTCTAAGCTTTTGTTTGGGAAAGACTATCTCTCCTACAGGTTTGAAAGAAAGCTTTTGTTGAATGCAGTATTCTCATTTAGCAGTTTTTTCCTTCAGCAATTTGAATATGTTGTGCCACTCCCTCCTGGTCTACCAGGTTTCCACTGTTTGCTGTTTCCAGACAAATCAGACCTCCTTTATGTGTTATTTCCTTCTTTTTTCTTGCTGCTTTTACAATCCTCTTTGACCTTGACCTTTATGAGTTTATGACATGCGTTGGGGTAGTCTTAATTGGGTAATTGGGTTGAATCTATTTGGTGATCTCTGACCTTCCTCACTTGGATATTTATATCTTCCTCTAGGTTTGAAAAGTTTTCTGTTATGATTTCTTTAAATAATCTTTCTAACCGTTGCTCTTTCTCAACTCCCTTTGAATGCCAACCGCTCTTAGATTTGCTCTTTAAAGGTTATTCTCTATATCTTGTAGGCATTCTTCATTCCTTTTCATTCTTTTTCTTTTTTCTCCTTTGCATATTTTCACATTGCCTGTCTTTGAAATCAGATTCTTTTCTCTGCTTGATCCATTCTGCTATTGAGAGCTTCTAATGAAGTTTTTAGTGCAGCAAATGCATTTCGCAGTTCCAGGATTTCTGTTTAAGTGTAGTTGTTGTTGTTGTTGTTGTTGTTGTTTTAGGGTTTTTTTTTTTTTTTGAGATGGAGTCTCACTCTGTTGCCCAGGCTAAAGTGCAGTGGTGTGATCTTGGCTCACTGCAACCTCTGCCTCCTGGGTTCAAGCAATTCTCCTGCCTCAGCCTCCTGACTAGCTGGGATTAAAGGTGCACACCACCATACCTGGCTAATTTTTATATTTTCAGTAGAGACAGGGTTTCACCATGTTGGTGAGGCTGGTCTCAAACTCTTGACCTTGTGATCCGCCCACCTCGGCCTCCCAAAGTGCTGGGATTACAGGCATAAGTCCCTGCATCTGGCCATTTTTGTTTGTTTTGAGACAGTCTCACTCTGTGGCCCAGACTGGAATGCAGTGGCACAATCTCGGCTCACTGCAACCTCCACCTCCTGGGTCCAAGTGATTCTTGTACCTCAGCCTCCTAAGTAGCTGGGATTACAGGCGTGTATAACACCTGGCTATTTTTTTTATTTAGTAGAAATGGGGTTTTACCATGTTGGCCAGGCTGGTCTCAAACTTCTGACCTAAGGTAATCCACCCACCTTGGCCTCCTAAAGTGCTGGGATTACAGGCCTGAGCCACCATGCCCATCTCTTCTGTTTGAGTTTTTAAAACACTAAAAAATTTTTAATATCCTTGTTAAATTTATCTGATAAATTTATAAACTGCTTTTGTGTGTTATCTTGGAGGTCACTGAGTTTTCTTAGAACTGTTATTTTGAATTCTCAGTGTGAAAACTCACACATTACCATCTTTTTAATATTAATCACTAGCTCCCCGCTTTGTCTGTTTGGGAAGATCATGGTTCCCTGTTTGCTGTTTTTATGAATGTGTATCTGTGGCTTGGCACTGAAGAATTAGTAATTTATTTCAGTCTTTGCTGTCTAGCTTGTTTTGCTTTTTCTAAGATATGTTTGCTTGGAGGTTCTTTGCAGTTTGCCTGTTGAGTTTCATTAATGCTAGATTGCTACCTGCTTTTCAGCACTAGATAGTGCTGTAAGTCCATCCAGGTTTGCCTCAGTTCTCACAAACGTTCAGAGTGTTGCCCATCATAGGTTGGTAGAGGAGGCCCCAGAGAGAACACTCCAACTGTGTGAGAAGAACACTGGCTAGAGGTTTGTGCCCAGAGGACCCATGCAGTGTGCCTCTTAGAGCATGGTGCTGCTGAACAGCCACTCTGATTTAGTGTCTCCTTTGGCTAAGATAAAGAGCAGAATTTCAAGGGCTGAGGTTGCTCTTTGTCTCTAACTGCTCTCAGGGGTTTTTCTCCCTACAGGCACTCACTATGCTTCTTGTTCCTTCACAAGAACAGTTTTCCTGCAAAGAAACTCAAGATAGTGGGAAGGCTGGCTGGCTACCTCAATTTCACTTTTTCCAGTGTGGAAATTGAGTTGCGGAGGAATTTTCTGCATGGTCCCTGGTAAATCAGAGGAGTGCATCACAGAGAAGTCCATTTCTCTTACTGTCTGCTGAGAGTTTTTCATTTCTTTGTATACCCAGGGATCAACTCAGCCTCAGACTTGAGTTCTGGGATACTGATGGTGATAATCCTGGTGCTCATTTTCTGAGGGGCAGAGTGAAGCCAGATTGGTTCTACTCTGCCAGTTTGGAGACGTTACTCCTTCAAATAACTTGCTAACTTCTTAAATCTTACGATATATTCACTTAATTGCTAAATATTTTACATAGGCCTGTAAATCAAGGAACATAGTCCTAGACCTCCAGGTATGATTCGGTATGGGTCGACAATTGAGTACCTTGCTTAAGAGGCAACAAAAATTATATTGACAAATAATCTTGTATTTAAAGTTAATTATACAGCTTTCTGTCAACCACAATTCATTTACTCAGAACTGATATTAATAATGGCCCAAAAGTAAATAATATTTCTACCTATGGCAGAAATTAAATAAAAGCATCTGATATAAATACCACACATTATATAGGCAAAATTTCTTGAGAACAGAAAAGGAAGCAAAAGTAGGTACAGATGAAAGTACTTCTAAAAACAGGGTAGGGAGATCAGAAAAACAGGATTGAGGAAGGAGGTAAGAAAGCAAGCTGAAGGAGTTCCTACCTGATGGCATATATTTTCTCAGTGAAGAAGGATGGAAAGTAAAGGCAAAGAGCAGTGAAGTGGGGGATTTAGCATGATGAAAATTAAAGAGTTGTTTTAGTCTGCTTAGGCTGCCATTAAAAAAAAAAAAAAAAAAAAAACACCACAAACTGGATTGCTTAATCAAAAGAAATATATCTCGCAGTTCTGGAAGCTATGAAGTCCAAAATAAAGAAACTGGTCAATTCATTTCTTGCTGTGGGCCCTCTTCTTGATTTGCAGAAAGCCACCTTCTCATTGCATCCTCATATGGCGCAGAGAGAGCTCTGGTGTCTCTCTTCTTAAAAAGGCACCAGTTCTATTGGATTAGAGACCCACCCTTTTAACCTCATTGAATTTTTTATCAACTCTCCACAGGCCCTGTCTTCAAATATAATACAATGAGGACTAGGAATTCAACATGTGAATTTTGAAGGGACACAACATTCAGTTTAGAATAAGAGTTTAGACAAACTCTGTAAGAAACTGGAAAAAAAAAAAGAAGAAACCCATAGAAGGACAATCAGAAACCATTATGGCTGAAGTTGGCTACCATGCAAGTTCAGAAAACTATAGACAGTCACCTACAAGGTAACTGGTACTAGGCTATCTTTCCCAACATAAAATATAAAAAATGGAAAAAATATATGAAACAACTGCTTTTAGATGTTGGATAACAAGGCAGCACAGTATTGTGATCTCCAAAAGAAGGGGAAAAAAATGACACAAGATCCATGATAGCCCAGGTTTACTACTTGGGGACATATATTAGCTACTTATGGTAGAAAGGATGCCAGATGTGCACATGTACCCTAGAACTTAAAGTATAATTTAAAAAAAAAAAAAGAAAGAAAGAAAGGATGGCAGATAGTCTCACTAAGCCAAGAAGACAGATCTCGGAGTTCAAGTTTGTTGAGGCGGCTGGAATGAATTTTAGGGCAGAAAAGTGGGAGCTACACAGAATGAGAGCTTGAGAAATACGCATATGGATCTTCTTGAGTCTTTGACTGTATTCGAAGCTGTGTATGCACAGAGTGAGATACCATGAAGCTGAACAAAAAATATCTACCAGGGACAAAACATATACCAGGGACCTGTAAGCTGAGTCATAGTACAGTTCATACAGGATTGAGAAATCTATAAGTTAAAACAAACCAAACTGGAGATGTGTCATTGAATACTTGGGACATTCAATAAAGACCCAGAAATGTCACATGATAGAAATAGAGATAAACTAGCCTTAGTGTGAAAGTTACTCTAGATTTTCCCTTAAAATGCTTAAATATAAATGGAAAAGATTAAACTTATCTTCAAGTAAATTGACTATCAGAACAAAATTCAACTCTCTTCAAAGAAAGACAACATTTAGACACTCAACAATATAACCTATAAGATTATCCAACATATAATAAAAAAATACTAGATTTGTAAAGAAGCAGGAAAACACGACACATAACTAAGAGAGAAACCAAAAATAGAAACACAGAGAAGTTGCAAGGATAACAGAACTAGTAAACAGATTCTTTAAAACACCTATTATAAAAATGTTCAAGGATATAAAGAAAAAAATGAACTTAAAAAGAAGGGAAGTGGGATTTTAAAAATGAACCAAAGGAAACTTCTAGAGATGAATACAATATCTGTAATTTAAAAGTTCACTGGAAGAGTCTAATAGTGTATCAGACACTTGCATTAAAAAATTACTAAACTTAAAGAAATAGCAATAACCACTATTCAAAATGAAGCACAGAAAGAAAAACAAGGCTAACAAAAAATGAATAGAAACTCAATGACCTATGGGACAATACTAAGTTATCTAAGTTATGTAATATTTGTATAACTGGAGTCCCAAAAAAGAGGAAGGAGACAGAAAAATAGCTGAAGAAATAATGGCTGAAAACTTTCTAAATTTGCTAAAAATATGAAATCACAGATCCAAGAAGCTCAATGAACTCCAAATAGGACAAGCATAAAGAAAATCACATAAAGGCACATCATAATCAAACTGCTGAAAACTCAATGATAAAGACAGAAATCTTAAAAGCAACAAGAAAAAAAGACACATTACTTACAAAAGCAGAAAAAAAAATTTAGCCCCCAACCAATTTAAAGCAATGCTAGTCAGAGGATGATGGAATTGTATCTTAAAATAGAATGAATAAACTTAAAAAAAAAACTGTCAGCCTAGAATTCTATAAATAAAGGCAAAATGCTTTTTCAGAAAAATGAAACTGAGAAAACCTAGCAATAACAGACTTGAGCTTCAAGAAATATTAAAGGAGGTTCTTTATGTTGAAGAAAAATAGCTCCAGATGAAAACTCAGATCTAAAGAAAAAGAAAGAGTACCAAAAATGAACAATTTGTGGAGAAATATAAAATATGTTTTTCTGGGGTTTTAATTTCACTAAAAAATAATTGAATCCCTTCTGTTACCCTTTTCCTTTCTCCTTCCCATACAGTTCAATCCTAAAGTCATTAGGTTGGGCCAAGCAGAGTAGGCATCCATGCCAGATGAAGGGTATGGGAGGAGCTAAAGTGGCCCAGGGCAGGTATATCAGAACAAGTGTGGAAAGGAGGGTATCCAATCAGTGGGCCATCCTGGCTCAGAGTTTGGAGCTCAAGAAAAGTGAGGAGGGTGTCTCCAAGGAGGAATGGCCTAGAGTGAAATATCAGAGCCCAAGTGGGAAAACGAAGGCAAATTGAGGAGGCATGATTTATTGTGGGGTATTGGAGCCCAAGGCAGGTGATAGATGGAGCCCAAGAAGAAGTGAACAGCCCAAATCCAAGTCCTGTGCCACTGAGATGATGTCATGAGACCATGTCTATGATCTTTCTAACAAAAACACCTAACAGTAGTCTACTCATGCAGATATTATACATAAAACAAGTCCAAATTGAGAGACATTCTACAATAAAACATCCCTAATCTTTATGTCAAGGTTAGGAAAATTAAAGAAAGATTGGGGAACTATTCCAAACTGAAGGAGGCCAAGGAGACATGACATCCAAATGCAACATATGAACTGGACAGGGTCCTTTTGCTAGAACATTTTGGGACAACTGAAGAAACCTGAATTGGGAGGATTTTGATTGTCAACTGTAAAAGCATGCCCTGTTTATAGGAAATACATCAATAATATTCATGGTTGATGAGGCATCATGTCAGCAACTTACTCTCAAATTATTCAGGAAAAATGTTCTTTGTACTGTGTTTGCAACTTTCCTATAAGTTTGAGATTGCTAAAAACAGAAAAATGTATGCTGGATAAAATGTAATTGACTATTTTTTTTTCTTTTGTGAGATAGAGACTCACTCTGTAATCCAGGCTAGAGTGCAGTGGTGCGATCTCGGCTCACTGCAACCTCTGCCTCCAGGGTTCAAGAGATTCTCTTGCCTGAGCCTCCCAAGTAGCCAGGACTATAGGTACACACCAACATGCCCAGCTAATTTTTGTATTTTTAGTAGAGACAGGGTTTCACCATGTTGGGCAGGCTGGTCTCAAACTCCTGACCTCAGGTGATCTGCCCGCCTCAGCCTCCCAAAGTGCTGGGATTACAGGTGTGAGCCACTGCGCCTGGCCTATAATTGACTATTTAAAGCAAAAATAAATTATATTGTAGAGTTTATAAATCTATAAAAGCAAAATAAATGACAATAATAGCACAACGCACAGGAGGGAGAAAATAAAAGCATAATCTTGTTAGGTCCTTTAATGTAAAGTGGCATAACATTATTTGAAGATAGTCCATGCTATCTAAAATGCATATCGTAAATCCTAGAGCAGCCACTGATTAAAAAAGGAACATTAGCAGTCAGAGGCACAGGAGTTCACAGGAAAAAAAAAAAAAAAAAAAGATAGCTGCGTGAGTGTAGGAAGGAGTGTGATATGGCTTAGAAAAACAACTAAGAATGACATACTAATATGACATTCAAAAAGACAAATAGGTGAGGGGCCAAGATGGCAAATTAGAAACAGCTCATGTACACCAATCTCACAGAAAACAAAAGTGCTAGTGAACACTGACCCTGCAGGCCAACCATCTGAGAAACAACATTCGATCCATCAAGGCAGCAGGGGAACACAGATTGCAGAGAGGAATGAAGCTGGGGACCAGCCTGTCTGGGCTCAGCATGGAGTCAGGAGAACCACTACAACATGAGAAAGGGTGAGTGGGTGAGAGCCCCCAGGGGGATTCACACTGTTTACAAGGACTTGTGCAAGACTGGGAATGGGAGAATCCCCCCGGCTTCCCCCAACACCCTGCTACCACACTTTAGACTGAGGCAGAAAGCCAGTCAGACATTTTTGAGGGGCAACTCCTTAGTGCAAGGGGACCTCTACAAGGTTTGGGCCCTGGAGCAGACCAGCACCAGCACTACAGCCCCAACAAAGGCTGCGGTTGCAGTACCTGGAAGCAGTAAAATTGTTCCACCCCTCCTTGCTGGACAGGGCTAGGCACCAGTTTCCAGCCCAGCAGTCCTGCTTCAGCCCTTACTCAGCCAGCCACTCAACCCACCTTTGCCACTTGGAGCCCGGTGGGCAACACTTGCTAGAGCTTGCAACCCAGTGGTCCCACTTTTGTGTGAACTCAGCTAGGGGGTGCAGTCTCCTGTTGTCCTAGGAAACACCTGGACAGTAGGGCAGGTGTCCCCACCTGCCCCCACCACTGGTAGCCAGGTTGGCAATACCTACTAGAGCTTGCAGCCCAGCAGCCCCACATCTGTGTGAACTAAGCCAGATGGCATAGCTTCCTGTTGGTCCAGGAAACTCCTGGATGGCAGGCAGAGCCCATGACCCCACCCACCCCACTACTGGTAACCAGGTGCCAGAGCTTCCAGCTCAGCGGCCCTGCTTCTATATGAACTCGAATGCAGGGCACAGCTTCCTGCTGTCCCAGGAAATACCTGGATGGCAGAGTGTGCAACCCCACCCACTCCCGCCACTGGTAACCAGGCAGACAATGCCTGCTAGATGTTTTGGACCCGTGTTCCCACTCCTACGTGAACTCAGCTAGAGGGCAGAGCTTCCTCTTGTCCCAGGAAATACCCAGATGGCAGGGTGAGCGTCCCCAGCCACCACCACCACCAGCAGACAGGTAAGCCATGTCTGCTACAGCCTAGAGACCAGCAATCCTACTTCTGCTTGAATTTGCTGAGAAGTGCAGCCTCCTATTGCCCTGGAAACACCTGGATGGCAGGGTGGCCAACTCCACCCACCCCTGCCTCTCATAGCCAGATGGACCACACCCACTAGAGCTTCCAACCCAGCAGTACCACTTCTGCCTGAATTCTACCTCAGTCTATAGTGTGGTAGGGGGGTTTAGGGGGAAACCAAGGGGATTCTGCCATTCCCAGTTTTGCACAGGTCCCTGTGGAGAGTATGCATCCCCCTGGGGGCGCTCACCCACTCACTCTTTCCCATGTTGCAGTGGTTCTCTTGGTTCCATGCTGAGCCCAGACAGGCTGGTCCCCAGCTTCATTCCTCTCTACAATCTGTGTTCCCCGGCAATCTCATGTTTTCCCAGGAAGCACACAGACAGAAGACAAGGGTTGATCTGGCAAGGATATGGCTTGTATGCCAACTGCAGCCCCTGCCTGACTGAGCCCTGTGGAACAGAACACCCAACAAAAGAAACATGGGCATGGAGAGAGTAATCAGAGGTGGGGGGTCCTCCAACATCCAGGAGTATACTAGAATCAAGGCCAGTCAAAAGACCACCTTATTCTATAATCAAACCCCAAGGGCATCAAAGAAGAAAAAAGCAAACAAATCCATCCAACGGACAGCAGTTTCAAAGATTAAAGAGATATCGGCCCACACAAATGAGAAAGAACCAGTGTAAGAACTCTGGCAACTCAAAAAGCCAGTGTCTTCTTACCTCCAAACAATTGCCCTAGTTCCCTAGCAATGATTCTTAACCACGCTGAAATGGGTGAGATGTCAGATGTAGAATACAGAATAAGGACAGGAATGAAGATCATCAATATACAGGAGATAGTTAAAACCCAATCGAAGAAGTCTAAGGAGTATAATGAAACAATACAGGAGGTGGTAGACCAAATGGCCATTGTAAGAAAGAAACAGGCCAGGCGTGGTGGCTCACATCTGTAATCTCAGCACTTTGGGAGGCCGAGGTGGGTTGATCACCTGAGGTCAGGAGTTTGAGACCAGCCTGGTCAATATAGCAAAACCCCATCTCTACTAAATACAAAAAATTAGCTGGGTTTGGTGGCACATGCCTGTAATAGCAGCTACTCGGGAGGCTGAGGTGGGAGAATCGCTTGAACCCAGGAGGTGGAGGCTACAGTAAGCCGAGATTGCACTACTGCATTCCAGCCTGGGAGACAGAGTGAGACTCTGTCTCAAAAAAAAAAAAAAAAAAAAAAAAAAGAAAGAAAAGAAAAGAAAGAAAGAAATTGATCTGATAGAGCTGAAAAACACAATAATGTACTTGTAAGTACTAACAGCAGAATCAACCAGGCTGAGGAAAGAATCTCAGAGCTCGAAAACTGGCTCTCCTAAATAATTCAGTCAGATGAAAATAAAGAAAAAAACAATAAAGAATAATGAACAAAACCTCCAAGAAATATGGGATTATGTAAACAGACCAAATCTATGACTCACTGGTGTCCTTGAAAGAGAAAAGAGAGGGAGAGAAACCGAGGAACTTGGAAAACATTATTTCAGGATATCGTCCATGAAAATTTCCCCAATCTTGCCAGAGAGGCCAACATTCAAATTCAGGAAATGCAGAGAACCCCTGAAAAATGCTACAAAAGAAGGCCATCCCAAGACACATAATCATCAGATTCTCCAAGGTCAAAATGAAAAGAAAAAAGGTAGCTAGGCCCAGACACAGTGGCTCATGCCTGTAATCCCAGCACTTTGGGAGGCCAAGGCTGGTGGATCACCTGAGGTCAGGAGTTCGAGACCAGCCTGACCAACATGGAGAAATTCCATCACTACTAAAAATACAAAATTAGCCGGGCGTGGTGGCACATGCCTGTAATCCCAGCTACTCAGGAGGCTAAGGCGGGAGAATCACTTGAACCCGGGAGGTGGAGGTTGCAGTGAGCCAAGGTTGTGCCACTACACTCCAGCCTGGGTGACAGAGCGAAACTCCAACTCAAAAAAAAAAAAAAAAAGGCAACTAGAAAGAAAGGGCAGGTCATCTGCTAAGGGAACCCCATCAGGCTAACAGCAGACCTGTCGGCAGAAACCCTATAAGCCAGAAGAGATTGGGGGGCCTATATCCAGCATTCTTAAAACACATAATTTTCAACCAAGAATTTCATATCCAGCCAAGCTGTTTCCTAAACAAAGGAGAAATAAGATACTTTTCAGACAAGCAAATGCTAAGGGAATTCGTTACCAACAGACATGCCTTACAAGAGGTCCTGAAGAAAGCACTGAATATGGAAAGGAAAGACCATTACCAGCCACTATAAAAACACACTTAAGTACATAGACCAGTGATACTCTAAAGCAGCCACACAAACAAGTCTGCATAATAACCAGCTAACAACATGATGACGGGATCAAATCCACATGGATCAATACTAATCTTGAATGTAAATGGGCTAAATGCCCCCAATTAAAAGGCACAGAGTAGAAAGCAAAACCCAATGGTATACTGTCTTAAAGAGACCCATGCAGTGACACCTATAGGCTTAAAGTAACGGGATGGAGAAAAATTTACCAAGCAAACAGAAAACATAAAAAGGCAGGGGCTGCTATTTTAATTTCATGCAAAACAGACTTCAAACCAACAAAGATCAAGAAAAGATAAAGAAGGGCATTAAATAATGGTAAAGGACTCAATTCAACAAGAAGACCTATCTATCCTAAATATATATGTGCCCAACCCAGATTCATAAAGCCAGTTCCTAGAGACCTACAAAGAGACTTAGATAACTACACAATAATAGTGGGACCTTTGAATACCCCCAATGACAGTATTGAACAGATCATCGAAGCAGAAAAATAACACAAATATTCAGGACCTGAACTCAACGCTTGACCAAATGGACCTAATATAAATCTACAGAACTTTCCATCCGAAAATTACAGAACATACATTTTTCACATCTGCACATGGTCCATACTCTAAAATCAACTGCACATACTGGGCATAAAACAATCCTCACCATATTCCCCAAAAGCAAAATCATACCAACCAAGCTCTCAGACAATGCAATAAATATAGAAATTAATGCTAAGACTATCAATCAAAAGCATACAATTACATGGAAATTAAAAACCTGCTCCTAAATGGCTTTTGGATAAATAATGAAATTAAGGCAGAAATCAAGAAATTCTTTTAAACTAATGAGAAACAAGATACAAGATATCAGAATTTCTGGGACACAGCCAAAGCAGTGTTAAGAGGGAAGTTTATAGCACTAAACACCCACATCAAAAAGTTAGAAAGATCTCAAATTAACAACCTAATATCACAACTAGAGGAACTAGAGAAACAAGAACCCCAAGACTAGCAGAAGACAAAAAATAACCAAAGTCAGAGATGAACTAAAGGAAATTAAGAGGCAAAAAACCATACGAAAATCAATAAATCCAGGAGCTTTTTCTTTGAAAGAATTAATAATACAAGGTAGACTGGTAGATAAACTAATTTAAAAAAAAAAAAAAAGAGAAGATCCAAATAAACACCATCAAAAATGGCAAAGGGTGCATTACCACTGATCCCCCCAGAAATACAAAAAACCCTCAGAGATTATTATGAACACTTCTACACCTAAAACAAATGGATAAATTCCTGGAAACATACAACCTCCAAAGAGTGAACCAGGAAGATTAAATCCCTGTAAAGACTAATATTGAGTTCCAAAATCAAATCAGTAAGCCATGACAGTAAGATTGTAAAAAGGCCAGGCATAGTGGCCTTTCTATACCAGAAAAATACAAAAATTAGCCAGGCATAGTGGCACATGCCTGTAGTTCCAGCTACTTGGAGACTGAGGTGGGAGGACTGCTTGAGTCTGGGAGGTTGAGGCTGCAGTGAGCCATGATCACACTACTGCACTCTAGCCTGGGTGACAGAGCAAGACCCTGTCTCAAACAAAAAAATCTAATCAGTAATAAAAGCCTACCAAACAGAAAAAGCCCATGACCAGATGGATTCACAGCTGAATTCTATCAGATGTATAATGAAGAGCTGGTACCATTCTCATTGAAATTATTCTAAAAACTGAGGAGGAGGAATGCCTCCCTAACTCATTCTATGAGGCCATCATTATCCTGATACCAAAACCCAGCAGAGATACAACAAAAAAAGAAAACTTCGGGCCAATATGCTTGATGAATATGGATGCAAAAATCCTCAAGAAAATACTAGCAAACCGAATCAAGCAGCACATCAAAAAGCTTTTCCACCATGATCAAGTAGGCATCACCCCTAAGATGCAAGGTTGGTTCAACATACACAAATCAATAAATGTGATACACCACATAAAGAGAACTAAAAACAACCACACAATCATCTCAATAGATTTAGAAAAGGTTTTCAATAAAATTCAACATCCCTTCATGTTAAAAACCCTCAACAAACTAGGCACTGAAGGAACATACCTCAAATAATAAGAGCCATTTATGAAAAACCCACAGCCAACATCCTACTGAACAGGCAAAAGCTGAAGGCATTTCCCTTGAAAACCAGAACAAGACAAGGATGCCCTCTCTCACCACTCCTATTCAACATAGTACTGGACGTCCTAGCTAGAGAAATCAGGCAACAGAAAGAAATAAAAGACACTCAAAGGAAGACAGAAAGTCAAACTCCCTGTTTGCAGACAATATGATTCTATGCTTAGAAAACCCCATAATCTCTGCCCAAAAGATACTTAATCTGACAAACAACTTCAACAAAGTTTTGGGATACAAAATCACTGTACTAGCTGTGCGCCGTGACTCATGCCAGTAATCCCAGCATTTTGGGAGGCTGAGGCAGGTAGATCACTTGAGGCCAGGAGTTCGGACCAGCCTGGCCAACATAGCTAAACCCTGTCTCTACTAAAAATACAAAAACTAGCTGGGTTTGGTGGCCCATGCCTGTAATTCCAGCTATTTGGGTGGATGAGGCATGAGAATCGCTTGAACCCAGGAAGCAGAGGTTGCAGTAAGCCAAAGTTACACCACTGCACTCCAGCCTGGGTGACAGAGTGAGACTCTGTATCCACACTGAGAGCCAAATTAAGAATTCAATTTCATTCACAGCAGCCACAAAAAAAAAGGATAAAATAAATAGGAATACAGCTATAACCAGCCATAACCAAGGAGGTGAAAGACGTCTACAACAAGATTTAAAAAACACTGAAAGAAAGAAAACACAAATGGCACAAACAAATGGATAAACAACCCATGCTCATGGATAGGAAGAATCAATATTGTTAAAATGGCCATACTGCCCAAAGCAATTTACAGATTCAATGCTATTCCTATCAAACTACCAATGACATTTTTCACAGAATTAGAAAAAAAATATTTTAAAATTCATATGGAACCACAAAAGGGCCCAAATAGCCAAGGTAATCCTAAGTGAAAAGAACAATGCTGGAGACATCACATTACCCAACTTCAAACTATACTATAAGGCTATGGTAACCAAAACAACATGGTTCTGTTACAAAAACAGAAATATAGACAAATGGAACAGACAAACAGAGCCCAGAAATAATAGACAAACAGAGCCCAGAAATAATGCCGCACATCTACACAATCAAGAAAAACAAGCAACAGGGAAATAACTCTTCATTCAATAAATGATACTGGGATAACTGGCTAGCCATATGCGGAATATTGAAACTGGACCCCCTCCTTACACCACATACAAAAATCAACTCAATATAGATTCAAGACTTAAATGTAAAACTTAAAACTATAACAACCCTGGAAGATAACCTAGGAAATACCATTCTGGGCATAGAACTTGGCAAAAATTTCATAATGAAGATGCCAAAAGCAATTGCAACAAAAACAAAAATTAACAAATGGGACCTAACTAAACAAAAGAGCTTCTACCAGCAAAAGAAACTATCAACAGAATAAACAGACAACCTACAGAATGGGATAAAAAATTTGTGAACTACACACCAACCGAAGTCTAATATCCAGAATCTATAAGGATCTTAAATTTACAAGAAAAAAACAACACCATTAAAAGAGTGGGCAAAGTACACAAACACTTCTCAAAAGAAGACATGTGCGCAACCAATGAGCATATGAAAACATGCTCAACATCACTAATCATTAGAGAAATGTAAATCTCACACCAGTTAGAACGGCTATTATTAAAAAATCAGAAAATAACAGATACTGGCAAGGTTACAGAGAAAGGCAATGCTTACACACTGCTGGTGGGAATGTAAATTAGCTCAGCCATTGTGGAAAGCAGTTTGGTGATTTCTCAAAGAACATAAAACACAATTGCCATTCAACCCAACAATCCCATTATTGGGTATATGCCCAAAGGAATATAAATCATTCTACCATAAAGACACATTCATGCATATGGACATCACAGCACTATTCACAATAGCAAAGATATGAAATCAACCTAAATATCCATCAACAGTAGACTGGATTTTTTAAAATGTGGTGTATATATATATATACATTGAAATACTATGCAGCCATAAAAAAGAATGAGATCATGTCCTTTGCAGCAACGTGGATGGAGCTGGAGACCATTATCCTAAGCAAACTAACACAGGGACAGAAAACCAAATATTGCACATTCTCACTTACAAGTGGAAGCCAAACTTCTGAGTACATATGGACACAAAGAAAGGAACAGACACCAGGATCTACTTGACGGTAGAGAGTGGGAGGATGGTGAGGATCAGAAAAGTATCTATTGAATACCAGGCTTATAACCTGGGAGACAAAATAAATCTGTACACCAAACTCCTATGACACGCGATTTACCTACATATAACAAACCTTTCCATGTACTCCCTGAACCTAAAATAAAAGTTAAAAAGAGACAGAGAGAGAAATAATTAGGGCAAGGATGACAGACTTTATTACACAAAGATTTAACATTTCTGTCATCAGCCAGGCGCGGTAGTTCATGCCTGTAATCCCAGCACGTTGGGAGGCCAAGGTGTGTGGATCACCTGAGGTCAGAAGTTCGAGACCAGACTGGTCAATATGGTGAAACTCAGTCTCTACTAAAAATAGAAAAAATTTTAGCTGGGTGTAGTGGTGGGCACCTGTAATCCCAGCTACACTGGAGGCTGAGGCAGGAGAATTGCTTGAACCCAGGAGGCGGAGGTTGCAGTGAGCCAAAATTGCGCCATTGCAATCCAGCCTGGGCAACAAAAGGAAAAAATCAACAAAAAAAAAAAAAAAAAAAAAAAAAAATTCTGTCACCAAAAGACTCCACAAGCAAAACTGAAAGCAAACATCAAGTGTAGGGGAAAAAATCTCCAAATATATTCCAAAGGGCTAATATTGCCAATATAAAGAGCTATTACAAACCAGTAAGAAAATTATAGGAATTACAATGTAAAAACAGACAAGATAGGAACAGGTAATTTGTAAAGGAAGAAATAATGGGCAAAAATAACCTTATTCTAACTGAATGCAATATATCAAGAGTAGGATTATATGTGTACATATATATATATATATATATATGTATGTGTGTGTATATATATATATATTTTTTTTTTTTTTTTTTTGAGATGGAGTTTTGCTATTGTCGCCCAGGCTGGAATGCAATGGCACCATCTCAGCTCACTGCAACCTCTGCCTCCTGGGTTCAAGCAATTCTCCTGTCTCAGCCTCCCAAGTAGCTGGGATTACAGGCACATGCCACCACACCTGGCAGATTATAGTATATAATGTATAGTGTATTCATACAAACCTGCAATATCGCTCTTTCAGGTAACAGTGAAATGTCACATCTTAGAGTCTCATCTACAAGAGAGCCTTCAGAAGAACTTTGTTCAGGAAAATTGGATTCTTCTGCAGTAGCTCTTTTGAGTATTAACCTATTTTTCCATTTTTTCAATTGAAGTTCATGTTTTAGTATCTGCAATGAAAATAATTTTAAAATTCCATGGAATTGCTGTAACGATCAAGAGAGATTACAGACATAAAGCACAGTGTTTGACACAAGAATAGAACAAATTAAACATTATTTATGATTGTCATCATTACTACACAACTATAATTTTTCATAAGCATGTTTAACGTTCTCTGAACCACCAAAGTATTACAGATCATTTCCATTAGTTGTCATAAAACACTGGCACAGGCAGCCACCTTGAAAGGCTGATCTAGTCTCCTCTTTCACAGATGAGGAAGTGAGGACCACAAAGTCAAGGCTCTGGCAATGATAAAACTGGTAATTGGTGCATGGAGTGAAGGTGATTAACATACGGATAACAAAAAAGGGAAGTCAGAAGTAATGTATTTGGGAAATTGCCAAATTTATCATCACAGGAAGTCCCCATTTTAACTCTTGATACACTTCTGAAAACTGTGTAACAAACAAAGGTAGTAAGTATTTCAGTCATAAACATATACACACAATATTGGGGTAATATATATTGATGTAATATATATGTGTGTATGTATGTGTGTGTGTGTATATACACACACATATTAGAGCCTGAGGAAGAACACATGTGGAGCGCTTGACACACAGGTGTTCCCTGCCTCTGCTCCCAGCATAACCCTGCCAGCCTCACTCCATTTAAGGGAATGTAGAATGATTGTTAGGTCAATAAATCATGTATCTAGAAAAAATGTTCTCTAAACACACAATTAACTATATAATACACATATATCTTAACAATATTATAGTATATACAATATACATTATATATATTAATATATATCAACTGTGTGCAAAACATCATGCTCAGCATTCAGAGACTACTAAGAGAACAACACTGCCTGCTCTCAGGGATTTTTGGTTTATTCGTTTTTTGAGAAGGAGTTTCGCTTTTGTTGCCCAGGCTGGAGTGCAGTGGCATGATCTCGGCTCACTGCAACCTCCACCACCTCCAGGGTTCAAGAGATTCTCCTGACTCAGCCTCCCAAGTAGCTGGGATTACACAGGCCTGCCACCATGCCTGGCTAATTTTTATGTTCAGGGATGTTTAGCTGAAGCGGGTGTACAGGGGTGGACTGGTCATGTACTGTTACCTATTTCACTATTAGACAATCAGTGATCAGGCATAGAGGGCAGTGATCAAAACACTAGCTTAATAATACAGAGTAGTGGAAAGCACTGAATGAGCAGACTAATATAGTGTTAGGTACCCAAAGTAGAGCTGTTTCACTGGTAACACTGAAAAGGTAGTGTGCAAAAGGCAAAGCCTACAGGACAGCATACAAGACCATCAGCTCAAAACCTACACATTATAAACTTCTAGAGAGCATCTCAAGTAACCTCTGAGATGCTTAAAGCTCAGCACAGGCTCTAGCACTGTTTTAAGCATACATAAGTAATAAATCTCCTCATACTCTTTTGCTGCGTGTGTGCTATTGTTGGTCTCAACATCTGAACCAAATTCAGGCGAGTGGGGGCATTGATCCATGGGGCAACCACAAAAGAAGAGGATTTAACTTCACCCCACATTCTCTTTCCTATTTACCCTTACTTTGTATTTCAAAGAATATTAATAAAATATCTCCTACTAAATAATGTAACTACAGAAAAAAAATCCAGCATGTTTCTATGTCTGATCATAGTGTTACTTTGAACATACTAAACCAATATTAAGAAATGATATACTAATAGCTGAAGTAAATTTTAAATTATTAAGTTAAAGAACAAGAATCCCAGCCAGACGCAGTGGCTCACGCCTGTAATCCCAGCACTTTGGGAGGCCGAGGCGGGCAGATCACCTGAGGTCAGGAGTTCAAGACCAGCCTGGCCAACATGGTGAAACCCCGTCTCTACTAAAAACACAAAAAAATTAGCTGCGTGTGGTGGCAGGCGCCTGTAACCCCAGCTACCTGGGAGGCTGAGACAGGAGAATCACTTGAACCTGGGAGGCAGAGGTTGCAGTGAGTCGAGATCACGCCATTGCACTCCAGCCTGGACAACAAGAGCAAAACTCTGTCTCAAAAAAATAAAAATAAAAATAAAAAAACAAGAATCCCTTCAAAAGTAGATAATATTCAGGATTTTAGTATGTTCCACACACAGCATTATTATTTGAGGCAACATGAATATAACTGAAAAATCCAGATTCTTAAAAAATTGTTTCAATATACAATACCAGTTCATCTTCTTTCTTTTTACTCTTAAGTCTTGCTCTATTCCGCCATTTTGTTAGGATAATGGACAGTTTGTGACAATAGATGATCTGTTGTATCCGCAATAGCGTATCTGAAGGAAATTTACTAGATTACTGTATATATTAATAGTTATAGCTGTTTCCAAAAAACACAAAGTGATTTAATATTCTATCATGTTTATAATATGAGCCAATGTCACATCTGATCATTTTTGTTTGGTTTTATTTACACTTGAAATTAATTACTTTTGATAGCATTAATACTCTCGAGACTTTATCAACCTGGAAACATCACCTGTGCCCTCAGAAATTAAGATGTAATAGCTGCAATAGAAATCTCAAGACATGTATCATTTCTTTTTTTTTAAACAAGGTTGTTATTTGTAAAACCAGAACTTTTAAACTTTTTCATAAGAAATACAGTCATAAGGTAGCATTTAGATCCAATGCCTTTGAATTTAATTTTATGTCCTATGATTAACCATTCCTAACCCTTCATTACACTAATATTAAAATCTTCAGAAGGTCCACTCTAACTGAGATACCAACCACAGCCAGTCAAAAAGAAATGATTCTCTGGTTTGCAACAGCCATAAACAAGTTATTATCAGGAGAGCTGCAAAAAAATCTAACCGGAAGACAAGAGCTCATGGAGGTTATACTGAGTGGGCATGGATCACATTAATGTACCTCCCACTCACTCAGTATAACCCCCAAGGTCTTAAGAGAAAATAATTTTTATTTTTAAGTTTCATCATATATACATTAAATGTAATATTCGTAAAAAGCATAAACCTCTTTACAAAAATAGTCAGTTTTGGTACCTGTCCATATTATTTGGAACCCACCCAGCTCTCTATTACATAAAAAAGCTCATAGTAGATTCTATTTATATTCATGTATACATACACACAAATGCACACAAGATGTGATTTTAAATATGTCTGTTTTCTATTAAAATAAAATCCTTTGAGACAAATTTCATTAAGTATTTTTAAATTAGCAGCTCTACCTTCATTTCATGACAATTGTCTAGACATAAAAAAGACAGGTTCTCTAAGTATACAAAGTATGCTTAACTGTTAGTTTTTTTTATTATTTCAATAAATTGATACAAAAAGTAATTGCTACTAAGAAAGAATTTACTTTTAAGTTTTTCTTTCTGGTCTTCCATATAAGAGTGCCAGTGATGAAATACAGATTTCTGAAGTCTGAAATTGTAACATGTCACTGCTCTGTTCATTTTTTCAGCCAGGGCGACATTTTCATTTGTACGAGCTATGTCTCTCCAAGTGCTGCAGGCAGAAGACATTTTCTTAAAAATAATATTCTGATATTAGGGCAATATATCAGTCAATAAATTAAGGGGAACAAAGAACGACATCTCCTTTATGATCTCAAAAGCCACAGCATAGAAAGAAACTTCTACAACTTGGGTATGACCTGAAGAATTCCTAATAGTAATAGAGAAAAATGGAGATTATATGAGTCATATATCTTTTTGGATAAAATAAAGAAATCATGGGATGAAATCATGTTGTCATAATTTCAATTTACCAAAAGAACCACCTAATGATGTCTTTTTTTTAAAAGGAGTCTAAATTCCAAAACATATTTGGCTCCAACGGTTTCAGATAAGTTGACTGTGAAACTGTATTTTTAATTTTAAAGTTTTATTTTTTAAGAAAAGATAGTTATACCTTAAAGAAGTAAAATACATATTTTAACTAAGTAAAAGCTGATTAAATATAACAGAAATATATAATACAAAATGGTAGAAACATGATTAAATAGATAAAATCAGCACAACTGGCCCAAAGTGAATTTTTCTTTGTACGGAGGATATCAAGAATAAAAACACAAAGAGGAAGAAATTGTTTATAAAAATCACATTCTTACCAAAAATGAGTCTTTACTAAATGTCCAGTATAAAAGCTACAGGCTTTTATCATCAATTCTGGAGTCATCTAAAGTAAATAAATAATTGAAATACCCAATATTAGAAATAAATGGAATGCACGGACTACCTCGGCAAGATACTCAAGAAAAAGAGAGCAATGGATGCCAAGACAGAAGGGAATTGGGCAGCTGGAGACAGGAATGGGCTGAAAGAATTATATACCATTTATGTTTTGGAATTTTGTGTATGTCTATAAGCTATTTTTTTAAGTTAAAACCACAGCTTAATATATTTTCCCATTATATCTCACTTAGTTTGAAACATTTTGAGTTAAGCAACATGGCATTGTTATGATAATCTATATTTACAATAGTATAGAATTGCAGTTCTGCTGTTCACTATTAAAACAGAATGATTTTCTGAATCATTCTGAATCAAACAGAATGATTTTCTCAAGGATACAAACTGAGATTCTCTTTTCAACATAGAGGAATTCCTCATTTACCAAACAGGAATAGGAAAACCACATAAATTTAAAGTCTGAAGTGTGGACTATGCTTATAGAGATGCAAATTTATCACTTACAAACTATTCACAACAACATGTGGCAAGAGCTAACTGAAATCATCTACACCTTCTGTGCATTCTTTAATAAGTAAAGATATTATTATATTAACATATTTATTATATGCACATGGCTACTGTTAGGTGTTAATGGTGTTAAGTTTTCCTCTTATTTTATTGCCACTTTGCTTACTATATAGAAATACAAACATATGAGTCACAACTATTTGGTGTATAGGTAAGTTTAGTCCAAATCTATACCAAAAGCCAGGAATTCTGAATTCCACTTTTCTAAGGCAAATGTTTTCTCCTTTGCACATTGCTGTAAATACTTTGTTAAATTAACAGATATGGTATATATATGTACAAGAAAGGCCCACAGGACCCCTGACATGTGAAAATCCTCACTTTTGATGGAGATTAAATGCAAATTATGCCTACAGTGAGGGAAAACATAAATGATTCAAGTCATTCTTCACTAAATTCAGATTTTTATAGAAGAAAGGAATCCAGATAAGTAAAGAAGGAGTATTGAGGATATTATAGCAGACAGGATAAAAACCAAGAAGGGGATGAGGTGGCAGAGGCAAACAAATTTCATTAACATTACACTTTTTCAGTACTATTGTAGGTCCCTAAATTTCATGAGCCTGATTCTTTTTAGACGATATTACCTGAAAAGTCCTAAATAAATAACTACAGTAAATGATATGTCATAAAATATGAGTATATTATACGATCAAATGAATGTAGTTCAAAACATTATAGTAATAATGACTTTGAAAAGAATTATTAAAATTCAGCAAGCACCATTTAAACTCAAGTTTTCTTTTCTGATGTTCAATTCTTTAAAAGAGCATAGAGGTATTTTCTATTCTATTATTGAAAGAAGTAGTTTAAATCCTCATTAATTCATGATTTATAATATACGAGAATTTTTGCTATTCTAATATTCATTTTTTAAGAGTTTCTCTTCATAAATTTTTACTTTAACTTTACATTTATTGTTCTCCCAGTTTGGAAGGAAGGAAGGGAGGGAGGGAGGGAGGAAGGGAGGGAAGGGAAAAGAAGGAAGAAGAGAAACAATTAAAATCATGATTTTTTCCTTATTATTACTATTGGTATACTCTTGTTTTCTTCACAGGGAAAAGCAACTTTAAGAGAGCATCTCCAAGGGACTAATATGCAAGAGGACTCCAGCCCAGTAATGCCCCATTCCCCACTTGGGGGTGGGCATGTGTTGACTTCACTGCAGCTCCAAGGAATCTCTGGCCAATCCAACCATTGGGCACATGCCTGAACCACTTAGTCACATGGCTTCACTTCCTCCATTCACGTTTCCACCACCCACAGTCCAGCCAATGGCTTCCCACCCTTCATAGTCGTTGCATATTGTTTAACTGCTTCTGATTGGAAAATACTCTTCCTCTCACCTTTTAATTCCAGCTAGCAGTGTTTTGCACAGAGTAGGAGTTCAACAAATATGTATGTATTGATCGATCAACAGAATTAGAAAACTGCTTAGATGCAAGCCAATTCTCTGCCATCTGACTACCACAAATGGAGGGCAAAGGATTCTGGTAACAACTTTGTGGGGAAGTCAGTGGATAAACAGCAAGTTAGTGTTGGCTACAGATGGCCTCAGAGTGCCCTCACATAACACTCACACCACAAGTGCTGCTGTCCCCAGACACCTGTAGTTATAAATAAAGTGAGGGAGGAATGGACAGTGCACCACAATATGATTTCTGAGAGTCCAGGTACACTGTAAGGTTAATTTCTAGTCTGGAAATAAAAGAAAAAAATTATACCATAAGAGATGATTTTTAAAGTTAAAGAGTGGGAATGTGTAAATAAATAATGAATTAGTTGTGAAAGATTTTTCATAATATTTAGTTAGGGTTTGACACTCCTTTTTTAGGCCAGTGGCCGACAGGAAGCCAGCTGGAATTACCTGTGAAACTTCTTGTAAACTACCCAGGTTCACTTCCCAAGATTTCTTAGCCCTCCACTCTTACCTGCTCTAAGGAATTACTGCGGTGATTAGTCACTATTATGACCGAGAGTATGTCTTATTCCTCATGTACACTAGGGACAGAAGAGTGTTAAGGCCCAATTTTTAAGCTGAGTTCCAGCAGCATACAATAGCACACACACTAGTTTCAAGGAAACATATTTGTATAGATTAGGAGAGAAAAATAAGTGAAATATAAAACTGATTTCTTTTTGAAAAGATATTATATGTAGCATGATTACAACCCAGTCCTGCAAAAATAGCTTATAAAAAAATTTCATTCCTCTGCCAGGGTTGGAGAAAAAAAGATTTAAAATTTCAAACTTACAGAGAAATAAAATAAACACCTAATACCCATAGTCATGTTTAACATTGTCAACATTCTGCCATACTTGCTTTTTATATTTTAAAGTATATAAATTAAGACATGACATTTCATCCCCCAAATCTTATAATGTCCATCTCTTAAAAAATGAGTACATTTTCTTTGCAACCACAATTCCATTATCCTGCCTTAGACACTTAACAGTAATTGCTTAATATCATTGTACCCATGCCATAGCCAGCTCTCTGGAATTGGCCTCCAAATGTCTTATACGGTTTGTTCAAACTAGAATCCAGACAAGGACCATATATTTGCACTGCAAACTCTATGTGAGGATTTCAATAGCTACAGAAAAAAAGTTTTAGTTTTTCCTTCTCCTTTTCTATATTTTCAACATTTAATGAGTTGTGGAGGTGGGTTAACACCGGCCTAAATCTAATGGATTCTGTTACCTGGGTCTGTCTAATATTACATTCTAAAAGTCAGCCAGGCATGGTGGCTCGCACTTGCAATCCTAAAACTTTGGATGCCTGAGGTGGGAGGATCCCTCAAGCTCAGGACTTAAAGAGTAGCCTGGACAACATAGTGAGACCTTGTCTCTACTAAAAATAAAAAATCAGCTGGGTACGGTAGCATGCACCCATAGTACCAGCAACTTGGGAGGCTGAGGTTGGAGAATCACTGGAGCTCAGATAGAGGCTGCAGTGAGCAAGCTATGATTGTGCCACTGCACTCCAGCCTGGGCAACAGAGTGAGACCTTCTCTCTCTCTCTGCTGTCTCTCTCTCTCTCTCTGTCTCTGTCTCTCTCTCTCCCTCCGCCCCCAATACACACACAAGAACGCACGCGCGCGCGCGCACACACACACACACACACACACACACACATAGAGTTCTAAAAGTCAATTTAAATATTTTTGTTTTGACAGACAGGAGACTAAGAAAGGCTTTTTTTTTTGTTTTTTGTTTTTGTTTCTTTTTTCTTTTCCTATCCTCTGAAAGAAAAACAAGAATGGGGATGGGGTGGGGAGTCACATGGCATCTGTCTCTGACACCTGAATTGGGGGTCTGACTCTTAAGGAAGAAAGAACTGCAGGCAGAATCCAAAAGAACTGCTCCTATGAGGCACACAGCACTATTTGTGCAATACAAAGTGAAGGAAAGGCATGTTCCCCACTACTGTACAGCACACATAGCACAAAGCCATCAAATTTCATGTGACTTTAAATTTTGCAAACTTAAACTAATGTGATACAAAAAATATTACAAGAGTCTTACATTATGCCAAATTTTGAAATAATACAATCCTTCAAATTAAAATTTTACTGAGGGGTATTTCCTTTCGAAGCTGGTGGGAAAACAAAAGTTTAAGTTCTTGCCACAAAGTGGTACTATTTCAGCAGGTAAACGAATGTGGCTTTAGTCTTGAAGTATGAGTTTGAGTTATTAGTAGTCTTCAGAAAAATATGGCATCTTGTGAAAAGTGTGACCAACCAGCGTGGTCTGAGTAAAGCCGGCAGGCCAAGGGAAAGGAAGAGTATTTGGCACTTAAGGATTTGCAGGTGTACAGCCTGGAGCACCAGCTCAGGCAGACATTGGGGCTCTTAGGAAGACCAGGGTGGCAGTTCTAGGGTTCCCTTTCAGATGGCCTCACTGGTTCCAGACAGACACTAGGAGGAATTCCTGAATTCACATGGGATAGCTTTGGGATTCCCAGACACAAATGGGTAGAAATGGAGGGGAAACTGACCTCCTGTGTTATGAAGACAGGAGCTAGAGGCAGCGAAATTTGGGATACTCCTATTAACACTGCTGTAGTTGTATCCCAGGCTGGTGAGACCTGGGAAAGTATTGTACTAAATGAAAAAATAATGAAATCCTATTATAAATCATTACTGTTGACTTAACAGTACCAAATTTATGGCTCGTTAATATAAGTAGTAATTGGTCCCATTAATTTTTAATTTTGTAAGATATTATTCATTTACTATATGTAAAAAAATGCATTTAAACAACAGCTATAGAAAAAAAAAGTTTCAGTTCTATAAAATAAAGTACCTAGTAAAGTATTAAGAATCTGGCAAGAATCAAATGTAAAATAAATGTAAATCATTAACTTTATATTATAATTTTTAGCTTTCAGCATACTGTAATATTATTTTTCTTCTAGCAAGCAATTCCCTTTTTTGCTCAGTTAACCTGTGAATCAAAATATTATATACAAAACTGTCTTAACATAATTCACCATATTATAAAGTACCATGCCTTTACTTCATTAATGACCTTCATTTACATCCCACATAGTATCATTCTAGAATAGGGGTCTCCAACCTCCAGGCCACAGACTGTTACAGGTCCATGGCCTGTCAGGAACCAGGCCACACAGCAGGAGGTGAGCAGCAGGCAAGCAAGCATTACCTCCTGAGCTCCATCTCAGCAGCCGCAGCATTAGATTCTCACAGGAGCACGAACCCCACTGTGAAGGGTGCACGCAAAGGATCTAGGTTGCGTATTCCTTATGAGAATCTAACTAATGCCTAATGATCTGAGGTGCAACAGTTTCATCTTTAAATCACCCCCACCACCCCACCACAGTCCATGGAAAAAATTTCTTCCATGAAACCGATCTCTGGTACCAAAAAGGCTGGTGACTGCTGTTCTAGAATAATAGTAGCAAAATAGAATGGGGATTATAAATATGTGTTGAATGGATATGTCTAATTTAAATACCTACCAACTCTGATTTTTTTTATTTTTCAAAAGCCCTAAAAGTTAATAACAATAGTAAAAAGAAGCCATGTCTTTAATACAGAGAGAACATATCTTTATATATAGCAGCACGGCATGCATGGTATGAAGTGTTGAATTTTTCATAAGTCATTTTTCTTATTTCTTGATATCCTGAAAATTATTTATTTATTTATTTATTTATTTATTTTTAATTTATTTTTGAGACAAAGTCTCTATCTGTCACCCAGGCTGGAGCACAATCTTGGCTCACTGCAACCTCCACTCCCCGGTTCAAGTGATTCTCATGCCTCAGCCTCCCCAGTAGCTGGGATTACAGGTGTACACCACCACACCCAGCTAATTTTTATATTTTTAGTAGAGACGGGATTTCACCATGTTGCCCAGGCTGCCCTGGAACTCCTGGCCTCAACTGATCTGCCCACTTTGGCCTCCCAAAATGTTGGAGTTACAGGCACGAGTCACAGTACCTGGCCCCAAAGAGTCTTTAATGCCTAAAGGGCTTTTATGCCTGGACAGAAATGCTCACTAACATTTGTACTTCAATGCTTTTTATCAATAAACACATATTTAAATAAGTACAATTTTGGAAACTCAATGTTTCTTAAACATGTAATGTTTGTTACCAACTTCATTAAGTAAAGTCCCTGCAATAATTTAAACTACAATTACAATTTACAAACCCATTCCTTAGAACACCTAAAATGCCATAAATAGCAGACAGAATATACAAAAATATCATTATTATATGTTACACTTAAACTTATCCTAAACAACATGAATCTAATTCACATCTTCATTATTTCCACATTTCACTATTTTTTACTCCTTCCAGATTACAGTAACGTTTATTTTGATGCCCTGTCAGATAACAGTAATGTACCCAGTTTCAAAAGAAATGAAATATCTTTGCAAAGCCAACAAGGATACAGGATCAACCAACTGATTATCAACCAACTGATTTTTGTTTGGGGCACAGGCACTGTCTGCCTCTCCCAAATGATTAAAACTCCAGCCCCTAAGGGTCCTAAGATTAACTTTCCTTTCCATAGTTAAACTTTGTTTATCAGTAAGACTTTTCAAATCCACATCTTTCATTTACATTTTAGGGTTTTTTTTACATGGTACTCCTCTGTGACAGCATTATTTTAAAATATTTTATATTTTATTATTTTGAAAGGCACAGTGGGTCATGCCTGTAATCCTAGCACTTTGGGAGGCTGAGGTAGGAAGATCACTTGAGGCCAGGAGTTTGAGACCAGCCAGGGCAACACAGCGAGACCCTGTCTGTACCAAAGGAAAAAAAAATTAGCCAGGTATAGTAGCTCACACCTAGTAGCCCCAGCTACTCAGGAGGCAGAGGCAGGAGGATTGTTTGAGCTCAGGAATTCAAGGTTACAGTGAACAATGATCATGCCACTGCACTCCAGCAAGAGTGACAGAGTGAGACCCTGTCTGTAAAAGAATATTTTTGGGCATGCTTCCAAGACGGTCAAGTAGAAACAGCTCCAGTCTGCAGCTCCCAGTGAGATCGACACAGAAGACGGGTGCATTTCCAACTGAGGTATCCGGTTCTTCTCATTGGGACTGGTTGGACAGTGGGTGCAGCCCACAGAGGGTGAGCTGAAGCGGGGTAGGGCATTGCCTCACCCAGGAAGCACAAGGGGTCAGGGAGTTTCCCTTTCCTAGCCAAGGGAAGCTGTGACAGACTGTACCTGGAGAAACGGGGCACTCCTGACCAAATACTGTGCTTTTCCCATAATCTTAGCAACCTGCAGACCAGGAGATACCCTCCCATGCGTGGCTTGGTGAGTCCCACACCCACAGAGCCTTACTCATTGCTAGCGCAGCAGTCTGAGATCCACCGGCGACACTGCAGATTGGCAGGGGGGAGGGGCGTCCGCCATTGCTGAGGCTTGAGTAGCTCACAGTGTAAACAAAAAGGCCAGGAAGCACAAACTGGGTGGAGACCACCACAGCTCAGCAAGGCCTACTGCCTCTATAGATTCCACCTCTGGGGACAGGGCACAGTAGAACAAAAGGCAGCAGACAGCTTCTGCAGACTTAAACATCCCTGTCGGACATCTCCGAAGACCGCAGTGGCTCCCTCAGCATGGCGTTTGAGCTCCAAGAACTGACAAGACTGCCTCCTCAAGCGGGTCCATGACCCCCATATAGCCTGACTGGGAAACATCTCCCAGTAGGGGCCGAAAGACACCTGAAACAGGTGGGTGCCCCTCTGGGATGAAGCTTCCAGAGGAAGGATCAGGCAGCAATATTTGCTGTTCTGCAGCCTCCGCTGGCGATACACAGGCAAACAGGGTCTGGAGTGGACCTCCAGCAAACTCCAATAGACCTGCAGCTGAGGGGTCTGACTGGTAAAAGGAAAGGAAAACTAACAAACAGAAAGGAATATCATCAACATCAACAAAAATGACATCCACACCAAAACCCCATCTGTAGGTCACCAACATCAAAGACCAAAGGTAGATAAAATCACAAAGATGGGGAGAAACCAGAGCAGAAAACCTGAAAATTCCAAAAAAACAGACTGCCTCTTCTCCTCCAAAGGATCGCAGCTCCTTGCCAGCAACGGAACAAAACTGGATGGAGAATGAGTTTGACAAATTGACAGAAGGAAGCTTCAGAAGGTGGGTAATAACAAACTTCTCCAAGCTAAAGGAACATGTTCTAACCCATCGCAAGGAAGCTAAAAACCTTGAAAAAAAAATTAGACAAATGGCTAACTAGAACGAACAGTGTAGAGAAGACCTTAAATGACCTGATGGAGCCAAAAACCACGGCACGAGAACTTCATGACGCCTGCACAAACTTCAGTAGCCAATTCGATCAAGTGGAAGAAAGGATATCAGTGATTGCAGATCAAATTAATGAAATAAAGCGAGAAGGCAAGATTAGAGAAAAAAAAGTGAAAAGAAACGAACAAAGTCTCCAAGAAATATGGGACTAAGTGAAAAGACCAAATATACGTTTGATTGGTGTACCGGAAAGTGACGGGGAGAATGGAACCAAGTTAGAAAACACTGTTCAGGATATTATCCAGGAAAACTTCCCTAACCTAGCAAGGCAGGCCAACATTCAAATTCAGGAGATACAGACAACACCACAAAGATACTCCTCAAGAAGAGCAACCCCAAGACACATAATTGCCAGATTTACTAAGGTTGAAATGAGGGAAAAAATGTTAAGGGCAGCCAGAGAGAAAGGTCAGGTTACCCACAAAGGGAAGCCCATCAGACTAACAGCAAATCTCTCGGCAGAAACCCTACAAGCCAGAAGAGAGTGGAAGCCAACATTCAACATTCTTAAAGAAAATAAGTTTCAACCCAGAATCCCCTATCAAGTCAAACTAAGTTTCATAAGTGAATGAGAAATAAAATCCTTTACAGACAAGTAAATGCTGAGATATTTTGTCACCACCAGGCTTGCCTTACAAGAGCTCCTGAAGAAAATACCAAACATGGGAAGGAACAACCAGTACCAGTCACTGCAAAAACATCCTAAATGGTAAAGACCATCGATGCTATGAAGAAACTGCCTCAATTAACAGGCAAAATAACCAGCTAACATTACAATGACAGGATCAAATTCAAACATAACAATATTAACTTTAAATGTAAATGGGCTAAATGCCCCAATTAAAAGACACAAACCAACAAACTAGATAAAGAGTCAAGACCCATCAAGTGTGTTGTATTCAGGAGACCCATCTCATGTGCAAAGATGCACACAGGCTCAAAATAAAGGGATGGAGGAAGATCTACCAAGCAAATGAAAAGCAAAAAAAAAAAAAGCAGGGGTCGCAATCCTAGTCTGATAAAACAGACTTTAAACCAACAAAGATCAAAAGAGACAAAGAAGGCCATTACATATTGGTAAAGGGATCAATTCAACAGGAAGAGCTAACTATCCTAAATATATATGCATCCAATACAGGAACATCCAGACTCATAAAGCAAGTCCTTAGAGACCTACAAAGAGACTTAGAATCCCACACAATAATAATGGGAGATTTTAACACCCCACTGTCAATATTAGACAGATCAACGAGACAGAAGGTTAACAAGGATATTCAGGACTTGAACTAAGCTCTGGACCAAGCAGACCTAAGAGACATCTACAGAACTTTACACCCCAAGTCAACAGAAAATACATTCTTCTCAGCACCACATCATAGTTATTCTAAAATTGACCACATAAGTGGTAGTAAAATAATCCTCAGCAAATGTAAAAGAACAGAGATCACAAAAAAAACTGTCTCTCAGACCACAGGGCAATCAAATTAGAACTCAGGATTAAGAAACTCACTCAAAACTGCACAACTACATGGAAACTGAACAACCAGCTCCTGAATGACTACTGGCTAAATAACAAAATTAAGGCAAAAATAAACATGTTCTTTGAAACCAATGAGAACAAAGATACAATGTACCAGAATCTCTGGGACACATTTAAAGCAGTGTGTAGAGGGAAATTTATAGCACTAAATACCCACAACAGACAGTGGGAAAGATCTAAAATCGACACCCTAGCATCACAATTAAAAGAACTAGAGAAGCAAGAGCAAACAAATTCAAAAGCTAGCAGAAGGCAAGAAATAACTAAGATCAGAGCAGAACTGATAAGAAGGAGATAGAGACACAAAAAACCCTTCAAAAAATCAATGAATCCAGGAGCTGGTTTTTTGAAAAGATCAACAAAATTGATAAACTGAGAACAAGACTAATAAAGAAGAGAGAAGAATCAAATAGATGCAATAAAAAATGATGAAGGAGATATCACCACCGATCCCACAGAAATACAAACTACCATCAGAGAATACTATCAACACCTCTACACAAATAAACTAGGAAATCTAGAAGAAATCGATAAATTCCTGGACACATACACCCTCCCAAGACTAAACCAGGAAGAAGTTGAATCTCTGAACAGACCAATAACAGGTTCTGAAATTGAGGCAATAATAGCCTACCAACCAAAAAAAGTCCAGGACCAAACGGATTCACAGCCAAATTCTACCAGAAGTACAAACAGGAGCTGGTACCATTCCTTCTGAAACTATTTCAATCAATAGAAAAAGACAGAATCCTCCCTAACTCTTTTTATGAGGCTAGCATCATCCTGATACAAAAGCCTGGTAGAGACAAAACAAAAAAAAGAGAATTTTAGACCAATATCCCCGATGAACATCAATGCAAAAATCCTCAATAAAATACTGGCAAACTAAATCCAGCAGCACATCAAAAAGCTTATCCATCATGATCAAGGTGGCTTCATCCCTGGGATGCAAGGCTTGTTCAACATATGCAAATCAGTAAACATAATCCATCACATAAACAGAACCAATGACAAAAACCACATGACTATCTCAATAGAAGCAGAAAAGGCCTTTGACAAAATTCAAAAGCCTTCCATGCTAAAAACTCTCAATAAACTAGGTATCAATGGAACATATCTCAAAATAATAAGAGCTATTTATGACAAACCCACAGCCAATATCCTACCAAATGCGCAAAAACTGGAAGCATTCCTTCTGAAAATCAGCACAAGACAAGGATGCCCTCTCTCACCACTGCTATTCAACAAGTTTTGGAAGTTCTTCTGGCTAGGGCAATCAGGCAAGATAAAGACATAAAGGGTATCCAATTAGGAAAAGAGGAAGTCAAATTGTCTCCGTTTGCAGATGACATGATTGTACATTTAGAAAAACCTATCGTCTTAGCCCAAAATCTCCTTAAGCTGATAAGCAACTTCAGCGAAGTCTCAGGATACAAAATCAATTTGCAAAAATCACAAGAATTCCTATACACCAATAAGAGACAAACAGAGAGCCAAATCATGAATGAACTCCCGTTCACAGTTACCACAAAGAGAATAAAATACCTAGGAATACAACTTGCAAGGGATGTGAAGGACCTCTTCAAGAAGAACTACAAACCACTGCTCAACACAATAAAAGAGGACATAAACAAATGGAAAAGCATTCCATGCTCATTCACAGGAAGAATCAATATCGTGAAAATGACCACACTACCCATGGTAATTTACAGATGCAAGGCTATCCCCATCAAGCTACCACTGACTTTCATTACAGAATTGGAAAAAACTACTTTAAATTTCATATGGAACCAAAAAAGAGCCCACATAGCCAAGACAATCTTGAGCAAAAAGAACAAAGCTGGAGGCATCACACTATCTGACTTCAAACTATACTACAAGGCTATAGTAACCAAAACAGCATGGTACTGGTACCAAAACAGACATATAGACCAAAAGAACAGAACAGAGCCCTCAGAAATAATACCACACATCTACAACCATCTGATCTTTGACAAACCTGACAAAAACAAGAAATGGGGAAAGGGTTCTCTATTTAATAAATTGTGCTGAAAAAACTGGCTAGCCAATTGTAGAAAGCTGAAACTGGATCCCTTCCTTATACCTTATACAAAAATTAACTCAAGATGGATTAAAGACTTAAATGTAAGACCTAAAACCATAAAACCCTAGAAGAAAACCTAGGCAATACCATTCAGGACATAGGCATGGGCAAAGACTTCATGACTAAAACACCAAAAGCAATGGCAACAAAAGCCAAAATAGACACATGGGATCTAATTGAACTAAAGAGCTTCTGCAGAGCAAAAGAAACCATCATCAGAGTGAACAGGCAACCTATAGAATGGGAGAAAATCTTTGCAATCTACCCATCTGACAAAGGACTAATATCCAGAATCTACAAAGAACTTAAACAAATGTACAAGAAAAAAACAACCCTATCAGAAAGTGGGCAAAGGATATGAACAGACACTTCTCAAAAGACGACATTTATGCAGCCAAAAAACATATGAAAAAAGCTCATCTTGGCCGGGCGCGGTGGCTCACGCCTGTAATCCCAGCACTTTGGAAGGCCGAGGCGGGTGGATCACAAGGTCAGGAGATGGAGACCATGGTGAAACCCCGCCTCTACTAAAAATACAAAAAATTAACCAGGCGCGGTGGCAGGCGCCTGTAGCCCCAGCTACTCAGGAGGCTGAGGTGGGAGAATGGCATGATCCTGGAAGGCAGAGCTTGCAGTGAGCCCAGATCGTGCCACTGCACTCCAGCCAGGGGGACAGAGCAAGATTCCGTCTCAAAAAAAAAAAAAAAAGCTCATCATCACTGGTCATCAGAGAAATGCAAATCAAAACCACAATGAGATACCATCTCATGCCCGTTAGAATGGGGATCTTTAAAAAGTCAGGAGACAACAGATGCTGGAGGGGATGTGGAGAAATAGAAATGCTTTTACAGTGTTGGTGGGAGTGCAAATTAGTTCAACCATTATGGAAGACAGTGTGGCGATTCCTCAAGGATCTAGAACTAGAAATACCATTTGACCCAGCAATCCCATTACTGGGTATATACCCAAAGGATTATAAATCATGCTGCTATAAAGACACATGCACACATATGTTTATTATGGCACCTCTGTCGCCCAGGCCAGAGTCCAGTGGTGTGATCTCAGCTCACTGCAACCTCTGCCTTCCAGGTTCAGGCAATTCTCCTGCCTCAGTCTCCTATGTAGCTGGGATTACAGGTGTGTGCCACCACACCCAGCTAATTTTTTTGCATTTTTAGTAAAGACGGGGTTTCACCATGTTGGCCAGGCTGGTCTTGAACTCTTGACCTCAGGTGATCCACCCACCTCGGCCTCCCAAAGTGCTAGGATTACAGGTGTGAGCCACCACACCCAAGCTGAATATACCATCTCAAAAGCAAAAAGAATTACATAATCTTCTTAAACTGCATTCACTAGTCTTTTTGTTAGTGGTTCTGTGGTAATGTTATTCGGAAATCATTATATGCGCATGGTAGGATACAAATAATAAGGAATTATATTAAGATCTCTAAGAGTCAAAATTCATTAAAAGTGGTTGAACCAGATCATGTGTGCTCCCTGATGTGATGCACTAGGAAAAACACAACAGCTCTATACAATATTCTTGTCACCAAAAAAAGTTGGTAGTGGGTAACCTGAATGAAATCAAACATCTAGATTTAAATACCAGCTTGCAGGAAATACAGGAAACAGAGCAAGTAAAACGACGCTAGAGGAAGCAGTGAGAATGTGGGACATTTTACAAGGCAAATTATCTGTTTCCTTCAATAAATAAGTCACATGGGGAAAAAATAACACAAGGAGAATTCCTGTCCATTACAAGAGACGTTAGATAAATAACAACCAAGGGCAATATGCAGACTCTGTATGGATTCTGATTTGAACAGAGCCACATGTAAAAAGGCATTTTTGAGACACTCTGGGAAACTCAAATATAGAATATGCATCTGAATATAATCAGGACTAGATGACATTTAGGAATTATTGTTATTCATTCATAAGACAGTAGCACTGTGTTTCTATTTTCTTTTTTTTTTTTTTTTTTTTTTTGAGATGGAGTCTGGTTCTGTCGCCCAGGCTGGAGTGCAGTGGCCGGATCTCAGCTCACTGCGAGCTCCACCTCCCGGGTTTACGCCATTCTCCTGCCTCAGCCTCCGGAGTAGCTGGGACTACAGGCGCCCGCCACCTCGCCCGGCTAGTTTTTTTGTATTTTTTTAGTAGAGACGGGGTTTCACCGTGTTCGCCAGGATGGTCTCGATCTCCTGACCTCGTGATCCGCCCGTCTCGGCCTCCGAAAGTGCTGGGATTACAGGCTTGAGCCACCGCGCCCGGCCTCTGTGTTTCTATTTTCTAAAAATATAGTATCTTATTAGAGATGCACACTACAGTATAATATAATTTCTGGGATCTGCTTTCTAATACTCTGGCAAAAATGAAGGAAGAGAGAAGAAATTAACAAGATTGGCAAAATGCTGATTATTGTTCAAGTTAGATGATGAGTGATCATTATGGTATTCCTTCTACTTTTGTGTTGTATTAAAATGTTTCCATAATAAAAAGATTTTTAAAATTTTATATATGCTTTCTCTTGTAGTTAGAAGGCCCATCTGGAGATTTCATTTCCTAAGAAATGAGAACCAAGTCTGTGAAGTTCATTTCCTCCTTACAATGGTTGATTCTTTCATCTTGGAACAGTCGAAACAATGAAATTGTCTTTCCTTCTACTGTTATGAGAGCAGTTCCTACTTTTTCTTTACTATTTGGCTTACTCACAGTTTGCTGTATTCACTCTTCTTTAAGTAAAGAGACATATTTATCCTTTATAAATAGGCACTGATAAAAAAAAAATTCAGCCGAATTAAATGTAAAGGAATTTAATTGAGCAATGAACAATTCATGAATTGGGCAGCCCCAGAATCACAGCAGATTCACAGAGACTCCAGTGCAGCCACGTGGTGGAACAAGATTAATAGATTAAAAAAAGGGAAATGACATGCTGAAATCGGAAGTGAGGTACAGAACAGCTGGACTGGTTACAGATTGGTGTTTGCCTTATTTGAACACAGTTTGAACACTCAGCAGTGTATGAATGGTTGCTGGGATTGGCCAAGACTCAGCTATTGATACAGGTACATACTCCTAGTTAGGTTTTCAGTCTTGTCTACCTATTAAGCTAGGCTGTAGTTCATCCACAAAAACTCAAATATAGAAGCAGGGAATCCTTCTCAGGCCACATTTAGTTCACTTTAACAACTCCCTGCTTTTGGTCAGTTTCTCAATTTTGAGAGATTGACCAAAACTTTAATTATCAATGTCACTATCACCATTGTAAAAGTAGTTATTTGGTCTTGAAACACACTGGGAAACAGTGTGTTTTGTAGAGCACTGAGTTTTGCAAAGGTAAAAACAAGTATGAGTAGAGGTACCCTTTATGGGTATCTCTTTATGCTGGAATGTCCTATTTACTGGAGAAAAACAAAACCTGGTCTGTTCTAGGATCTATGTGTTTCCGTAAAGTCTTAATTTGATTATGTCACATTTAGCATGAGTGACCCCATTTTAGTTTGGTTTGGCCTGTTGGGGGCCTAGTGAATGAGCTTAGTCCAAAACAATGGCCTCCTATAACTTTGTTTAAAAAAGATTCCCCCTTTTTGGTCAGGCTCTCACTTAGGTAAAAGTGTGACCACAATTGAGGGCCTTAGTGCCACTCTCAGTTACCATCATTTTGGGTTTCCAGTCTCACCACATGATTCATAGGTTATAGTATCCTCAGGGTCACACATTTCTTTCAGCTCATGTCTTTCCATTTGAAGAGAGATCATTTGACATTCTAGAGATGGCTGCATACAAGCATTTAAAACCTTCGAGAGAATACAGTGCACCAGGGAGACTATTATTATGACTCTCAGGAGGATAATACCAAAAGTTTAGAGTATGCTCCTCACCCAGGGTACCCATAAACCAAACCACCTAAAATTAAATAGATTAAAGAATGAGCTGGATAAAGAGTCTACTTGCTTTAAGGGGTCTTTTCATTAATTCACTACAACTGAATTTTTATAATCTACATTTGATGTATTTCTCCACAGGCCACAAGTGTCAGAATCTGTTTACCCAATTCTATTATTTAGCATAACTTTCACAAGCGAATTTAAAGTCTGTTGTGTAACAATAGACTTTACATTAGAATCTGCTATACAGCCTATCATGAGGGATACATTTCTAATTACTGCCTCTTTTATTCTAAACCACGGAAAACGGACCTAACAAATGATGTCCTTCTAGAAGAGTGAAGGCCTCCTGGCAATGTTCTATTTAACCCATGATGTGGGTTAAGAGGAGTTTTGACTAATTACGAGGCGATATATGTACCATTAAAGTTTCTCACCTATGTTGGGCCTTCATCTTTTATCCATCAAAGTATAAAGTTATTCATATATAAGTCTGGCTGCAAAATCCTTCACGAATGAAAGTATACCCTATAAGTGCACATAATAGACCCCCTCTTCATTTCTATTGGCTATAGAGGCATAAATAAGGAAAAAATATTCAAAGATAAGAGTCTCATAGTAGTAGATGTCTTGATCCATGATCTCGGGAAAAGCTGTTTACATCAAGGATGTCTTCTTCTTCTGGGGAGAAACTTTCTTGGTTAGTTTTACCTTAAGGGTTCCAATGGGTGTACAGTTCCAAGAGTGTGGAGGGACCCTTCTCAGTTGTGAGATTATGCACTCAAGGTTCAAGGTTCCAAAGTTTTGTTGCAGTGTGGATGGCAAGCACAGTGTTTCTCTGATGTTCTCAAAAGATCCAATCTTCAGGTTCTAGATTGTGAAGCAGTTGATTGTCCTCAATGAACCATAAAAACTTTCTTTACCTGGTGAAAATATACTGTGGCATAATAATTATTGTAACATAAAACATGCATTGAAAATGACAATTGAATGAACTCCCTTTATAAATGTTTAAATGACCCATCGGATAGCCAAACGTACCTGAAGGTTTGATTATGGAACCAAACACTGGTTTTAAACTATTTTTGAAATTTATAAGTCATTATATCAATATATTCAATTTTGGTGATTTTATTTTTTCCATGATGAGTCATGGAATGCAGAGTCTTTAATAACAAAAGCTTTAAGGGCTCAGGAAGGACAGGATAGCCTTCCTGGTCTTCCATGAGTCTACGTTTAATATTGGACTTATGTCCTGTTGAATACCAGTTGTTTTTCCAATTTAAATTCATAGCAGTGATAACTAATGGTTATCATAGGCAATTAGACTTAGACTATGGAGTTCAAATTGTATATCTAATCAATTTCAGTATCAGCTGGTTTAACATGAAAATCTTGGCAAAGTATTTTCTTGGTATTTAATTAATTTTTTGTTTTACTTGGGTTAGCAGTTTTATACAAGGAAATTTGGTTATTTCTGTGGTAGACAATAACTTAACATAATAACCATAATTATGGTTGATAGTATATACTCAGACATATTAGAATTTTAGAAATCTTACACATTTTTTTTTTTTTTTTGAGATGGAGTCTTGCTCTGTCACCCAGGCTGGAGTGCAGAGGCAAGATCTTGCCTCACTGCAACCTCCGCCTCCTGGGTTCAAGTGATCTTCTGCCTCAGCCTCCCAAGTAGCTGGGATTACAGGTGCTCACCACCATGCCTAATTTTTTGTACCTTTAATAGAGACGGGGTTTCACCATGTTGGCCAGGCTGGTCTCAAATTCCTAGCTTCAGGTGATCTGCCTTCCTCGGTCTCCCAAAGTGTTGGGATTACAGGCATAAGCCACCATGCCTGGCCCCATACAATTTTAGAACATACATTAATATCATTTACTAAAATATAACCTGAAGATTAAACATTATTTTTATTTTGACAACACTTCCCATGTAACTTAACATGTTAAATAATTCTGTTTACCTCTCTTTTGGATGCTTCAGGGGCCCTCTGTAGCATTCCAAAGTTAGAGGTCAGAAAAGACCATTTTAAAGCTGAATTTTGGGAAGCCTATTAAATATTGGGAAGCCTATTAAATATGTTAAAGTTGTAAAACACTTGATATTATGAACTAGAATTCCAGGTCACCATAAGTCATTCATTTAGCCAAAATGATGACTCGAAAAATTTTTAAAAGGCAAAAACCTTTACTCATTGATAGAGGGAAGACTTAGCTTTCCAAACAATCTGTCTTTTGTCTGTCTTTTTTTTTTTTTTTTTTTTTGGTAGCGTATTTAAAAGGCAAACAAAACAAAAATTTTTCATTATCTTCTAATATTACATGAAAATCTTGGTCAAAACAGAAAGTCAAATTTCATTAGTGGACTTGCATTAGTGGACTATTAATGTCAACCCCAATTTTTAATAAAACCTCACAGACAAATCTATCCAATCTTAATCAGTTTGACCATAAGGTGAGATTTTCATAAACCTTTTATAACACTTTACCAATTTTTGTTAAAGAGCAGATTAGTGCTTTAAGAAAAACCTGTTGTGCTTTTATTTCAATATTCAATTTACAGAAAAACTGAACAATACACCTTTAAATTTAGTCAATATTTTCACACATAGAATTTCTTTTACAAAGTTAATTTTTACAAACCTTCCACAACTTGTTCAAACCTTTAGCTTTATTCTATTTAATTTAAAACAGTCCTTTAACCCTCTAAACTAGGTAAAAATTTACATTCTCATGCATTCTTACAATCTCTTACCAAAAACACATTTCATTCTCCTCACACACCTTGCACGTAAACCTAGTTTTTCAGTAGTCTCAGTTACATGTTATAATGGTAATTCTTAGCAACTTTCACTTTGGGTACATAAATTTTCTTTTATGAATCCTTTCATGACTTACATAGACCATCTACAATGTGCTTGGTCTTTCTGACTTGTCCTAAACATCCCTCTTTTTAAACAACCAGTCATTTTACTTTAGGACAAGAATTTACTATACAAGATCCTTCCTTATATAAAATCTCTTTTCTTTATAACCTTCTTTTCATAGCTAGGTGGCATGGCTAATTCCACATATCCCCAGGCCTTATTTAAAATTTAATGTCTCCAAAATAAATTGAGCAATTTTCAAGGGTCAAAGCAGTTTATGGCCTTAAAAATCTTAAGCAAACCTAATACCTGGCCTGCATAATTTAGACTAAATGTATTTATTTATCAATAATCTTTAGAGCTGTTTTTATTTCCCAAAGATGACCAAAATTACATGAACTAAAAGGCATTAAAGTTTTTATTTTTCTTTCAAAATATTTAAGCACTTTTTTTGTTTAAACCAATTAGAGTTCTTTTACACAAACACTACACACACAACACATATATAACTACACAGACAGACCAAAGAAGATTACTACAGTAGTTGTAAGATTCTCCATTTGCCAGTTTTTAAGTTTCTTAATTAGATTACTAGCTTTAGGGTGGAGTTCTTGGAAGAACAGGGCCAAGAAAGGGTCTCTGGTGCCTCGTGTTTTTCCCAAGGAGTCCCAGGCTCTGAGAGCTTGAATATCCACTTTTAATTAAGCTGACTTTTAACCACAGCACTCTTTAATAAAGTCCTTTTAAAATTTCTTATTACCCGACTTTACGCAGGCCAAAGAGCTGATATTTCTGGCTTTTAAACTTTACCCAAGGTAACCTCACAGGTGCTCTGAGAAAGGAAAATTCAAAACAGTTTGTGGAGGGGAAGAGAATCAAAAAATGGCAACGGTCACCCAAATATCAATCAGAAAGGCTCATCGCCTAAGCTAGGGATTGAATTCTGAACCTGGGCCACCATTGTGAAAAGAGAAAGCATGGCCACGTGGCTATAAGATCAAGCTCCTAAACACGTAACTGACCAGTTTGCTGGGTCGTCTTGAACAACAGGCTTATGAGGTTTTGGGCACACATTTTATCCTAAGGTACCCCTCTTTATGACAAAACAATACAGAAAAACACACAAAGCACATCAGATTCACTAGAGTTTAAGACAAGCCTCAGAATTCTTTTTTGTATGAATCAAAACTTTACATAGGAGATAACAGTGATTTTTACCATTCATTTAAACATTTTGCACAAAGAAAAAGAGGGAAAAAGCCAGAAATCTGACTGGTAAGAAATTCTTACCCTTTTACTGGCATGCTAGGCTTCTGGGCTCTCTTTCCCTTTCCCTGAGCAGCTCTAGTGACCCAGCTTGCCACACCATCGCCCTGGGGGCCAAGCTGCATCATAAAAGAAAATGATCTTTTATCGTTTTGGCCAGAACAAAACACATATGATAAAACACAGACATTAGCCACTCTGTTTAGCACCCAATATCAAACTGGTAAGGCTTAAATTTGCCCTCCAATGGCCCCTGTCATCTTCAATCCAACCTCCAACTAGGAGTTTCAGCACATGGTCTCTGGGCAAGATGGCTGCCCTGAGTAACAGAAAAGATACGAAAGGAAAGGAAGAGAAAGAAAAGTATTGCCTGTGGCAAGATGGGGAAAGTGAAGAGCTCAGGGAGGCGAGAGCAAGACCCATTCATTGCAGTGACACTGAAAAGTTCAGGAGGCCACTTGTCAGTAGTGAAGGGATCTTTTCCAGCAATCCCATCAGCTCTCAAGATTCCCCTTTTGGAGAGGAAAAAGCTTCCCATGTCCCATGGTCCTGTACATGCCTAATACTGTCACCTATAGCAGTCAGCAAAAAGTATAAGACAGATTAATCAAAAGAGAATAGCAGTTAACATCCCATAGCGCCAAACTTGTTCTTAACTGAAAGAGACTTTACTGAGAGCCCTTATTTTTAAACATACTTAATTGCATTGTTGTACATTTGGAACATTCCACTGTAAGTTATCTTTAGTAAGATTTTGCCATTTCTGTAAGACTATGCTGCCTCCCAGGCCTAATGTAAGCTGGAAGGAACTTAGTTTTCCGGAAATTAAGGATCTCATTTTTACTTAAAATATTGGCTTGACTCTCAGGGTCTCTTGATTAACTGAGCCAATGATTTTTCCTACCTAAGCATGCAAGAAAAATGAAACAAAGGGGTAGAACATAAAAATCCCTGTGAATTTTCAAAAGTCAAGTTTTATAATCCTGCAATATTACTGCTTACTATCAGTTCCTTTCTGAATCAGTCAGGTGTAAGAGACCTCTAACTGGATCCAAGCCAATTAATTCCCAGATGAAATTCATTCCTGGACCCAGCTCAGTTTCTGTCATGACTTCCAAACCCTGTTTGGATCAGAAATTGGCTCAAAGAAACTTGTAGAGCTCAAAACACAAATCTGTGGAGCTCTGAAATCCAAGAGAGAGCTTATCCACAAGCCCCAGCTGCTCTGAGAGATCAGTGAACACAAGTGGGTCCTGCAGGTACCTTGCTTGTTCAGTTCACTCAGCACTCCTGGGGGTTGCCAGAAGCTCTACTTCAGATCCCACTTCTGACACTATCTGATTAAAGAAAAACTTTAGCCAAATAAAATTTAATGGAGTTTAATTGAACAACGAAAAATTCACAAGTCAGGTAGTCCCCAGAATCACAGCAGATTCACAGAGACTCCAGCACAGCCACCTTGTGGAAGATTTATAGACCAAAAAGGAGAAATGATGTACAGAAATCGGAAGTAAGGTACAGAACAGCTAGATTGGTTACAGACTGATGTTTGCCTTGTTTGAACACAGTTTCAACACTCAGCGGTGTATGAATGGTTTAAGTATGGTTGCTGGGATTGGCCAAGTCTCAGCTATAGTTATAGGTACATACTCCTAGTTAGGTTTTCAATCTTGTCTACCTATTAAGCTAGGTTGCAGTTCTTCCACAAGAACTCAAATATAGAAGTACAGAGTCCTTCTCAGGACATATTTAGATCACTTTAACAGCACATATAGGCAGTCCTCACTGTGCAGAACTGTGCAGTGTAAGACTGAAAAACCCTGCAATTAAGCAATCAGTAATTAATGGGAAGAATTATAGTTATTCATGACCTTTGAAGTTTTCTGTTAAAACATTAAAAATCATTTTACTGCCAGTTATAATGGTATGGAAAACTACATAGGAAAGGCATATAAAATAAAGTAAAACCAATATTCATTTAGTATACTATACATTTTCTTTAAGAGATGAGGTCTCACTATGTTGCCCAGGTTGGTTTCAAACTCCTGGCCTCAAGCAATTATCCTACCTCAGCCTCCTAAGTACATGGGGGTACAAGTGCATGCCACTGTGCCTGGCTTTAGAGTATATACTTTAAAATATCAAAAACATTGAGGATGAAAGTGTTTTGCTTCTTTGTAGAAAAAAACTTTTCATTTTTCTCTAAGGGTGGAGGAGAAATGAATTAATCTAGATCCAACCTAGGTTGAGCCCTCTAACAAGCAACCCTAGGACACCTGGAGATTCACATTTTCACGTCTAACCTTAACAAATATTTCCCTCATTGCTTTTGCAAAGTCCTATCTCATTTCTATTATTTCCAACTTATTACATGAAGTGGGCACCTTTTCTATGCCTTGGCAAACTGTCATAACTCTAAGTTTGGATCAGCTTTTAATATTTTAACTTCTGCATTTTCAACACCATGAAATAGATCTAACAATTCCCTTTTGTTTTTGTTTTTTTTTTGAGACGGAGTTTCATTCTTGTCACCCAGGCTGGAGTGCAGTGGCGCGATCTCAGCTCACTGCAACCTTTTCCTCCTGGGTTCAAGTGATTCTCCTGGCTCACCCTCCCGAGTAGCTGGGATTACAGGTGCCCGCCATCACGCCCAGCTAGTTTTTGTATTTTTGGTAGAGACAGGATTTCACCACGTTGGCCAGGCTGGTCTCGAGCTCCTGACCTCAGGTGATCCGCCTGCCTCAGCTTCCCAAAGTGGGATTACAGGCATGAACCAACACACCCAGCCAACAATTCCTTTTCTAATAAAACTTTAGGTTTGAAGTAGCTATGATGTCTCTTGACATTCTCTGCAGTTTTTGTTTGTTTGTTTTCTGAGATGGAGTATTGCTCTTGTCGCCCAGGCTGGAGCGCAGTGGTGCAATCTTGGCTCATTGCAACCTCCACCTCCTAGGTTCAAGTGATTCTCCTGCCTCAGCCTCCTGAGTAGCTGGGATTACAGGTGCCCACCACCATGCACAGCTAATTTTTGTACTTTTAGTAGACACGGCGTTTCGCCATGTTGGCCAGGCTGGTCTCAAACTCCTGACCTCAGGTGATCCACCCGCCTCGGCCTCCCAAAGTGCTGCAATTAGAGGTGTGAGCCACCACACCCAGCCAGAATTATCTGCAGTTTTTAAATGATTCCCTATGGGCTTCTAGCTGGACACTGGACACTGGACAGCTGGCCTGACTATATAAGGTCCTTGTCATAATATTGACGATAGGGTTTACCACTCTAAATCAGTGGCTTTCAAAAACTAGTATATTTTAGCAGTGGCTGTCAAGCTTTTTTCAAGCAAAATCATACTGAAACCAAAACTATTTTGGAGTACAGGGGTAGGCATACAGGACCCAGAATCCTGTCCCCTAGGCCTCTCCCTCAGCTCCTGAGGTTGTCCCCAAACAGTTCCAAAAACATAGTAATTTGCAGATATCTGCACTCCACAGTAGATTGAAAGTCTGTGGTTAATAAAGTGCAGTAAAAACACCCACATACCATGATGCAGATCAACTAGGATGGGACACATGGGATCTGCCCAATGTACTGGTGCCTCAGAATCATCTCAGCCCTCTAATTGTTTCTCTGTTGTTTCCAGTGTTACTCACCACCCATCCTTCTAAACAGATACCTCAAATTGTTTCTGACTCTCAGCCCCCACCTTGAACATGGCTTTGATTCCACTTTTCAACATCCAACTTCAATAGCAACTCCCAAGACCCGCCTGGGCCTACCAAACTACAGCCCTGTAATCAAGAGGTATCACGCATGGGCCAAGCGCAGTGGCTCACACCTGTAATTCTAGTACTTTGGGAGGCTGAGGCAGGTGGATTGCCTGAGGTCAGGAGTTCGAGACCAGCCTGGGCAACATGGTGAAACCCTGTTTCTATTAAAATACAAAAAAATTATATTTTAGTGGCGAGGCAGCATGCATCTGTAATCCCAGCTACTCGGAAGGCTGAGACAGGAGAATCGCTTGAACCCGGGAGGCGGAGGTTGCAGTGAGCCGGGATCGCGCCATTGCACTCCAGCCCAGGCATTCAGAGCAAGACTCCGTCTGGGGGAAAAAAAAAAAGAGGTATCACACATGGTTCCACACATATCTAATGTGTGCTAGTATTTCTCTCTTCACGTTCCTTTTGCTCTGTTAGCCTCCCTTAAATGAGCTTTGTTCCAAAGTCTTCATGTCCTGAATTACTTCCTTGCCCTCTTTACAAGATCAAAACCAGTTGCTGGCACTAGTTTTCAGTAACAATGAGATCTGGCTTTTAAGTTGAATGTCATTAATGTTTTGGTCATGTCATTATAAGCATGATTCCCTATAACCTAATCTGAGAAGACAGACAGCAGAGAGAATGGGTGGTGGAATGGAACACAGAAGGAAGCAGATTAGAAAGGAAAGAAAACATCCTCTTGTAAAGCTTTCCATAATGCTATTTTTATCTTTATAAAGATGCATGGGAGAAGGAGAAAGAGGAAAGGGGGAAAACTTAATGGAAAGATTGTATCAGAAAGAGAAGGAACAAATGCCTTTGTAAATACTTTCTGGAAATTTGGGAAGGTTACTATGGGTGTGGTTTTGCATGCGTTTGTGTATGTGTGTGGCTATTCCTTCACTTTTCTCGGTGCCCCCAATACCAAAAACAGTCTGACCTCACACCTCCCATAAAATACATTTGGAAAATTCCATCAAAGTTTAAAATATATATTTGCATATTCTTGGTTAGTAATAATTACCAGCTGATCATCCAATTCAAAAAGTTGTTCCAGGTAAGTTTCAGACAATCTTCGAATGTTTGGTTTCATTGATGGAGCAATGCACATATCCCTTTAATAACATCATAAAACACAGTCAAAATTAATTTCATTAATTAGTTCCATAATTAAATCAGTGATTCTTGTAGGTGGAATGAAAGAGAGGAGAAAGAAAACACATTTCCCCTTAGGAGAAGCAGATCAGAATCACCTGGAGGACTTTTTCAAACTACTCTCACAAGATTTTGCTGTGTCCCCCAAAGGAGGATATGCCTCCCTTTCCTCATTCCCAACTTGAAATAAACTGGCCCTATGAACACGTTACTGATGAGAATACACAATATTTCTCAAGTTGAGAACCACTGGGCAAATTATTCAGGTTTGTGTCTTTGGAACTGAAAAGCCTGTGGAAGGATTCCTTAACAATCTTAAGATTGGAAGCATTCATTGGCAAGACCTTATTTTGTTACCGTACAATAAAAGTTTTCCTTCACAAAAAAATATTTCCCTATCACGAATCAAAACAATACTTACCAAAGAAGATTCTGAAGACCACTTTTGATTATAACCATGATCATTCCCTCTAAATATCTCAGTGGATCCTCAGGACATGTAACAAGTATACCACATAACAGTGCCTGGGGAAAAAAAGGGAAATGGCATCAATGTGTCTGAATTTTCATGTTTTTACTAAGCAGCAGATAACTTTTTATTGCTCAGTTTGTTTTGGGCTTTTTTGTTTTTTAATTATTTATTTCCATAGGTTTGTGGGGAACAGGTGGTATTTCGTTTCATGAGTAAGTTCTTTAGTGGTGATTTGTGACATTCTGGTGCACCTATCACCTGAGCAGTATACACTGAACCCAATTTGTAGTCTTTTATCCCTCAACCCCCTCCCACCCTTTCCCCTGAGTCCCCAAAGTCCATTGTATCATTCTATGTCTTTACATCCTCATAGTTTAGCTCCCATTTATGAGTGAGAACATACAATGTTTGGTTTTCCATTCCTGAGTTACTTCACTTAGAATAATGGTCTCCAGTTCCATCCAGGTTCCATCCAGGTCCAATGTTTGGTTTTCCATTCCTGAGTTACTTCACTTAGAATAATAGTCTCCAGTTCCATCACAGGTTGCTGCGAATGCCATTAATTCATTCCTTTTTATGGCTGACTCGTATTGCATCATATATATATGATGTAATATATATATCTCTCTCACAATTTCTTTATCCAATCATTGATGGGCATTTGGGCTGTTTCCATATTTTTGCAATTGTGAATTGTGCTGTTATAAACGTATGTGCAAGTATCTTTTTCGTATAATAACTTCTTTTCCTCTGGGTAGATACTGAGTCGTGGGATTGCTATCCCACTACTGATCAAATGGTAGTTCTACTTTTAGTTCTTTAAAGTTCTTTAAGGACTCTCTACACTGTTTTCCATAATGGTTGTACTAGTTTACTTTTTTTTTTTTTTTTCCGAGCAGAGTCTCACTGTTGTCGCCCAGGTTGGAGTGCGATGGTGCGATCTTGGTTCACTGCAACCTCTGCCTTCCAGGTTCAAGTGACTCTCCTGTTTCAGCCTGCTGAGAAGCTGGGATTACAGGCGCCCGCCACCACACCCGGCTGGCTATTTTTTCTATTTTTAGTAGAGACAGGGTTTCACCATGTTGGCCAAACTGGTCTTGAACTCCTGACCTCATGTGATTCGCCTGCCTCAGCCTCTGAAAGTGCTGGGATTACAGGCGTGATCCACCATGCCCAGCCCACTCTACATTTTCTTTTTTTCTTTTTTTTTTTTTTGAGACGGAGTCTTGCTCTGTGCCCCAGGCTGGAGTGCAGTGGCGCGATCTTGGCTCACTGCAAGCTCCGCCCCCCCGGGTTCATGCCATTCTCCTGCCTCAGCCTCCCAAGTAGCTGGGACTACAGGCGCCCGTCACCACACCCGGCTAGTTTTTTGTACTTTTTTAGTAGAGACGGGGTTTCACGGTGTTAGCCAGGATGGTCTCGATCTCCTGACCTTGTGATCCGTCCGCCTCGGCCTCCCAAAGTGCTGGGATTACAGGCTTGAGCCACCGCGCCCGGCCATACATTTTCACCAGCAGTGTAGAAGTGTTCCCTTTTCACTGCATTCACATCAACATCTGTTGGGCTTTTTTGTTTGTTTTGTTTTTTGATTATGGCCATTCTTGCAGGTGTAAGGTGGTATTACATTGTAGTTTTGATTTGCATTTCCCTGATCATTAGTGATGCTGAGCATTTTTTCATGTTTGCTGGCCATCTGTATATCTCCTTTTGAGAACTGTCTATTAATGTCCTTAGCCCACTTTTTGAAGGGATTGTTTGGTTTTTTCTTGCTAATTTGCTTGAGTTCCTTGCAGATTCTGGATATTGGTCCTTTGTTGGATGTACAGATTTTCGCCTACTCTGTGGGTTGTCTGCTTACTCTAGCAGCAGCAAACTTTTTCTTATACAGTTAAAAAGTCAAATAATGTGACAGTTTTAAAGTAAATGTGTTTTTACATACCACTCTGTATTCAGTGTTAATATTCTGCTAAAGTAAAACAAAAATGCAGTTTATCTTGCCTCTGTCTGAAAATCCATCATAAACAACACAATAAAGTCACTGTACCATGAGGGTTTGCATTACGTGAGGAGTAAGTTCTTTACAGTCAATCTGAAGACATAACTATGATGCTTTACTTCAGGGGTTTCTAGCCTTTTAAAGTATGAGAAACTCATTGTGGTTTTTTGGGGGTTTGTTTTTTTGGACAAAAAGTTCCTTAGACCCAACCATAAAAGAGATTGAGAAAATCCACCATTAAAATGTGTGAATTTAAGAACTTTTTTTTTTTTTTTTGAGACAGAGTTTGGTTCTGTCGCCCAGGCTGGAGTGCAGTGGCGCGATCTTGGCTCATTGCAAGCTCCGCCTCCCGGGTTCACGCCATTCTCCTGCCTCAGCCTCCCGAGTAGCTGGGACTACAGGCGCTGCCACCACGCCTGGTTAATTTTGTTTTTGTGTTTTTAGTAGAGACGGGGTTTCAACGTGTTAGACAGGATGGTCTTGATCTCCTGACCTCGTGATCCACCCACCTCGGCCTCCCAAAGTGCTGGGATTGCTGGCGTGAGCCACCGCGCCCGGCCAAGAACTCTTAAAAATACATTTGTATTTTATCATTCACAGCATCTACAGAGTATACACATTTGAAAAACTGTAGCTCAGTACACGTAGATGGGAAACAACGGACCTGCTGGATCTAAGATACTGTTTAAAGCACATATATAGAACTCGTAAAGTTGCTGCTGTCTCATTTTCCTTACGAGGCCCCCCCAAAAGAAGAAACTTCTTGTTAAAAGTGTTGGCAAGATATACAGAATTACTGATGTTTTCTCCATTTGAGACAGATGAAAAGGTCTGCAGCACACTTCCCACAGAAACCACCTGGAATTCTTCATTTCCCTTCGTGGTTCACTGTTTTCCGATGGGGTCTAGTGTGCATGTTGCAGGTAGTTGGGATGCTTTGGACCCACTCCTGCTGTCTTTTTCTCTTGATCCTCTATTTCTAGAACAAAATAACTCCATCACTGGAGTTACACAGAGCAGTCCTTCCTACCTCCATAGGCCAAGTGTCAGCAGATCTAGGCCTGGGATCTTGTCTTAGACTCTCAGCAATTCTCATAGTGTTCCTCCAAAACTAAAAAGGGTAATTTCTCCTAATTGGACCCTGCATAATAACAATCTCCCCCTTTGCAATAGCTCTATGCTCCTCTTCTTAGCATACAGCCTGCAAGCAGGAAGGTCAGCCCTTTAGAGAACGGCAGAATGGTAAGATTTAGATCCCTCTCCCTCTCCAGCTCTGCCTTCAAACCGAGCCCATACTAACTGCTTATAAGCGCTCAGTCACCTGCAGACTGACTTCCTTTTCCCCCAAACCAAGAGACAGTTGCACAGGAGATTAGTGGTCTCACCACAGTTGCAACCTGAATTTGAACAGTCATCTATTACCTAAAGAGCCAGCAAGAGTGAGTCCTACAGGGACCTAACAAAAAGTGCTGAAGCCTTATATTACCTGGAGGCCAATCAGACTTCCCACAGCTCCCTCAATATCCTTGGTGAAAAGCCCATCTGCTCTCTAGCACTTCTATGCCTGGGTCTCCAGACTACTGAGTATTTGTACTCCCCACTCTACATTCTTTTCTCCATCTTATTCTGGCACCCTGAAGACATCTATATCAGAATCACCTGGAGAATGAATTTGTCTCTGAGAATAGGGCCTAGAAACCTGCATTTTACTAAGCTCCCCAGGTGATTCCTATGCATACTGATGTCTGAGAATAAGTACCTAAATGAAGTTCAGCTTTATGGTACATTTTTAAGAAAGTTGAGATCTGGTTAATGTATGTCAGAAATTGATTATATATATATTTCCAAGCTCCACTTACAATAAACTACTTTTCCTGAAAAGCTATCCTGCAGAAGTCAGGTTGACAGGATAAGTCTCTGAAATGCTAATAAAGGCATATGGAACTAGCAGAGTTGAAATGCACACTTTTCACATAAGAAATCTCACTGTTGGCCAGGTATGGTGGTTCATGCCTATAATCCCACCACTTTATGAGACCGAGGTGGGAGGTTTTCTTGAAGACAGGAGTTCAGGACTACCCTGGGCAATACAGTGAGACCCCATCTCTAAAAAATACAAAAATCGTTTTAAAAATTAGCTGAGTATGGTGGCGTGCACCTGTAGCCCTAGCTACTTGGGAGGCTGAGGTGGGAGGATTGCTTGAGCCCAGGAGTTCAAGGCTGCAGTGAGTTATTATCACAACACTGTACTGCAGCCTGGGTGACAGAGAAAGACCCTGTCTCAAAATATAATAATAAAGAAAGAAATCTCACTGTTTGTCTTTTTCCCTTGGACAAAATAGCATAACATGATATTTTATGTACTGAGTGAACAGTGCATAGCTACACGCCAATAAGACAGCACAGTTAATGAATCAATAGCTCTTTCCCTGCCCAATGAATATAAAAATCACAAAGCCATTAACTTAGTCTTTATTGTAAGCAGAAGCAAATAAGCAAACATTCCCACAAGATTAATGTTTGACTCTTGAAAACATTAATCATATTATTAATAATATTCTCAGTAAAAACTTGCACAATCAAGGACAAAAAAGTACATGAGTTAATTATTGGATTGACTCTCTCAAGCTTGTAAATTCACAAAGCAATTACATAATCCTCACTTTCTTTGGTTCTACTTCCCTAAACTCAGTTCCCAATGTTTCTCATATATTCTGAAGGATGTTCTGGGTCCTGAGGACAAATGTGGGTTTATCCAGGACTGTTGCTTCCACTCCTTTCCCCTACTACCTATCTTTCGAAGAGCAAGAAAATGCAAAGAGTGGAATCCAGTTGGTTTAAATCTGGGATGTGCAATCTTCTACCATTCAATCGTTGACAAATTACATCTCTGTTTTTGTTTCCTTAAAAAAGTGGGATAATAAAGGTTCATATGCCATAGGGCTATCACGAAAATTAAAAACTGCTTTGAATAGTGTCCAGCACAAAATAGGCACTCAATAGATAATGATAGCAAGCTATTTTATATATATACACACACACACATACATACATATATACACACATACATATATGTGTGTGTGTGTATTTTTTTTTTTTTTTTTTTTTTTTTTTGAGACAAGGTCTTGCTTTGTAACCCAGACTGGAGTGCAGTGGCACAATCAACCCAGTGTAACTTCAAGCTCTTGGGCTCAGGCAATTCTCCCACCTCAGCCTCCCAAAAAGAGGCTAGGACTACAGGCATGTGCCACCAAACTCACTTAATTCTTTTGTTGAAATGGAGTCTCAATCTGTTGCCCAGGCTAGTCCTGAACTCCTGGGCTTAAGTGATCCTCCTTCCTCTCAGTCTCCCAAAGTGCTGGGATTACAGGCATGAGCCACTGTGCCCGGTCCATCACTATTTTTAACCATTCCACTGCTAATTATCATCTTCATTAGAGGAAAACACTTAGATATAGAGAAAAGAAATTGAAAATATTCCCTTATACTACTCAAAGTCCAGTGTGACGATTCAGAGAGAAAGAGAGAGACTGATTCTGACTTAAACCACACCTAATGGAAGATGTTAGCACAAAAGCATTTAGTGGAAAATGGCTAGGAGAAAACTGGATAGACCAACAGTTCAAATATAAATAGGAAGATAGTAACTATTATCACCCTGGGTGGACACACAAAAACAAATGTAAGACACTTAAGAGAGCAAGTCTTGTTTAGCTTTTCAGATACTCAGATAAACATAGTGAAATATGCTGAGGGCTGAAATAGTAATATTGTAATATAAAAAATAATTACTCCAAAAGTGCAGAGATAAAAGTGATTATCAAATACTTGGGGAGCCCTCAGCAGGTGAAGAAACAGAAAAGGATGTTCTGGTACCCCAATCTCTGAAACATATCTAAAGCAGTATCTCACAAATGATCGCCATCCCCATGGGATGGAGATGGAGGTAGCACGCTGTTGTTTTGGGAGATACCTTACTTTGTATTTATGGAAGTTATAAGTTCCTTCCACTTCCCTATCCCCTACCCCAACCTCTGAAACATATCTAAAGCAGTATCTCACAAATGATCGCCATCCCCGTGTGAGATGGAGATGGAGGTAGCATGCTGTTGTTTTGAGAGATATCTTAATTTGTATTTATGGAAGTTAGTAAGTTACAATTTTGAAAATAAAGGGGCTTTTATGTCTTTTTAACATTGAAATAGATGGTGTCAAAATTTTATTTTAGAAACTCTATAAATGAATATTCTGGAAGATTACTCAAAGAGGCCAACTGGCTTCAATGTTCAGATGAGACCCCAGAAAGAGGAAGATGCCCCTCGGGACCAGACTTGAAGGCTTTTGTTGTTGTTTTTTCCTTTTTTTTTTTTTTTTGTTAGACTTGAAGGTTTTTAAAGCAGACTGGACAGGACAGGTGAAGAGCAGCAGGCTCTATGAGGTGAGAGTGAGACAAAGGACTCTGATACCTGCCAGACTGGGTCTGTCCCAGTGGGGAAGCAGTCCCAGCCGTCTCATCCCCTCTAAGAAAATTGTAAATGGAAAAATAATAAATCATACGCTTTTCTTTGTTTAGTGTCCTGTGGATTTATCTCAGGAACTACATATGTAAACTGCCTGGCTGGGCTGAGGGAATTTAGCAAAGATAACTGTCCTCTGGAGAAGCCACAACCTTCCTGCCCAAGGTCCAGCAAAATGACTTAGTGTATCCAGCTCCTGCTCTCCTAAATGGGCAGGGCAGTCCCTTGCTCAATAATCAGCAATTCCTGATTCTTGCATCTCTGAAAAATACGTGCAGCAATTAGTCTCAAAAAAAATACCTGGCCCGGCATGGTGGCTCACGCCTGTAATCCCAGCACTTGGGAGGCCGAGACAGGCAGATTACGAGGTCAGGAGATCGAGACCATCTTGGCTAACACGGTGAAACCCTATCTCTACTAAAAATACAAAAAACTAGCCAGGCGTGGTGGCGGGCGCCTGTAGTCCCAGCTACTCAGGAGGCTGAGGCAGGAGAATGGCAGGAACCCAGGAGGTGGAGCTTGCAGTGAGGAGAGATCACACCACTGCACTCCAGCCTGGGCGACAGAGCCAGACTCTGTCTCAAAAAAAAAAAAAAACCTGATTGGCAGCTTAATCTTGAAAGAAACATAAAACATAAAAACTTCTCACAAAATCATCATTACAAAAAAAAAAAAACAAACTTTGCTTTAAAAATCATGATTTGTAGATTAAGTACCCCCTCTGCTGAACAGATCTGGTTTTGCAAACTCTTTACATCTTACCTATATTAAGCTGAAATTGGAGCTCACCATTTGAAAAGTGCTTTCTTCCTCTCAGATACAAACACTAGGTATATCTGGTTAATATTTTTGTACACCATAATATCTAGCTCATCTTTGGTCCCTGTGGGGCAGTCCTTGTTTGTCTGTAAACAATGTACTGACTTCTACCTAGTAGAAAACTGAGGGAGAAACCAGGATTTCTACGTTATCTCTGGATGACCCACTGTCTGAAGGTCTACCAGTAAGGCTTTATTATGCGAGCTCCTATCTTAATAATCTCTTTGAAAACACAAATGCCTTTGGGAAGGAGTATATCCAAAAATAGAGGGCACATTGAGCTAATTCCCGCAGTGGTAGAAAGAGTATCTCAGAGCTCTGAGAGACAGAAATGAAGAATATAGAGAGTGTGAGGGATCAGAAGGCAATATTTAGTTTTCCTACAATTTCCACCTAGGTTCAGGCTCTGAGTATCTTCATGTGACTCAAAAAAAAAAAAAAATTTTGAATTTCTAAAATATATTTTTCCTGAATCTTAATGATGAAATGTAAATATCTTCATCTCTATTTCTCCAAGATAGATTTCTATGAAAACATAGAATCAAAAGGTATATATTAAAGATCTTCATACATATTTCAAAACTGTTTTCCTAAAAAGTATTATCAATGTATAATCTCATCCCAAATGGATAAATGTTCAGAGAGCTCAGGAGACAAGCTTGGGCTAGAGACAGCCTGAGAGTCACAGCTCCAAGTGGTTGAAGTCATTGAGGTGTTTTCAATTGTACGTGGTAGAGGCCCAGCAAATATTTGCTGACAGAATGTCCTAGTGTACCCCCTCAGCTGACCACTCTTGTTGTTTCCCAAGAAAAAAGGCTGGCTGGTGTCAAGAGCCTCATCTGTTCAAAAAATTAAGTTACTTGTTTAACTTGAATTGAACGTAGAATCCAGCAGTCTTTAAGCTGGACGTGTGAATCTTGAAGAGCCCACAAAGACTTTCAAAGGATTACACCAGTACAAATAGTATAAAGGTGTCCACTTTCAGATCCTCACCATTCCTACGCAAGTTGGCCCTCCATATCCATGGCTCCTGCATCCACAGATTCAAATCAACCACAGATCAAAAACATTTGAAAAAAAGTTTCATCTGCACGAAACACATACAGAATGTTTCTTCTTGTCATTATTCCCTAAATGATACAGTATACCATCTACTTACATAGTGTTTACATTGTATTAGATATAAGTAATCTAAAGATTAAAGTATACAAGAGGATGTGTATAGGTTCTATACAAATGCTATGCCACTTTTTATCAAGAATTTGAAAATTCTTGAATGTCAGTCTCCAAGGAAGGTCTTGGAACCAATGCCTCATGGATACTGAGAGATTTTTTTTTTTTTTTGAGATGGAGTCTCGCTCTGTCGCCCAGGCTGGAGTGCAGTGGCGCAATCTCAGCTCACTGCAAGCTCCGCTTCCCAGGTTCCCGCCATTCTCCTGCCTCAGCCTCCTGAGTAGCTGCGACTACAGGTGCCTGCCACCATGCCCAGCTAAATTTTTTTTGTATTTTTAGAGACAGGGCTTTGCCATGTTAGCCAAGATGGTCTCGATCTCCTGACCTCATGATCTGCCCGCCTCGGCCTCCCAAAGTGCTGGGATTACAGGTGTGAATCACTGCACCCGGCCAGGATTACTGTATTCTTTACTAAAATTGATCTGCCTGAGGACACAGTTTGCTATTTTCTTTTCCTACTTTTCTCTTTCACGATGGCTCTTTCTCCCACTCTAGAAAATAAAGCCCTCTATCACATCCATCTGGAATCTTACTATAAAGAAAACCGAAGCAGAGAGATTTGAAAATGTTCTCAGTCACCCAGTTAACAATTGGTGAAGCCTAGGCAATCTTTTTTATTTTTATTTATTTATTTTTTTTTTCCTGTAGAGACAGTCTCTCACTATGTTGCCCAGGCTAGTTTCAAACTCCTGGCCTCAAGCAATCCTCCTGCCTCAGACTGCCAAAATGCTGGAATTACAGTCATAAGCCATCACATGGGGCCCAGGAAATTCTTACAAATACAAAACAATCCCCGCATCTTGCTTTAGGTTTCAAGTAACAAACTCAACTTAATATGTACTTTATTAGCTCCTACAAGAAATTCAAAGGTAGATGAGGCCTGAGTGTAGGTTTAATCCAGTGGCTTACTAATGTCACTAGGGCCTGGTTTCTTTCCATTTCCTCAATTGGCCTTTTGTGGAATCCACTTCATGCTAAAATTCTCTCTCCTTGTGGCCACACAGGTAATTGCCAATGTTCCCAGGACTAAGTGCTTCCCCATTAACATCCAGAGAGGGTATATCCAACCAGCATCCTGATCTAAATCAGCTTGGATTATATATTGCCCTCCCCCATGACCCTATACCTTCCACCTTCCTGAGGTCACAAACATCATGGCCAGGGAAACTAAATGCACTAGTTGTTGCGAGACAGTCGGGGTCCAACCCCAGAAATGGGGATAGACAGTTTTCTTGAAGCAAATGGGCTAGGTGAGGGAAGAGACAGCGTATAGAATAAGAATGCAGGAAACACTAGGAAAAGGGAAGTAGATGCTGCGTAGGTAACTTGTAAATGCTCAGTAGATATCTGCTCCTGGACAACATGGGAAAGGAAGAAGAAAAGGGGGTAGTTACAGAAGGGTTGAGATCCACTTACTGAGTGATGCTGTTGTGATCTACATCTTTTCAAAGACTGCTTTGAGATCCAACTTCATCTGACTCCCCTTATATGAACAAGCCAAGTATGGCAGATTATATTTTCCACAATGGCCATGACAGTATCTCCCATCCTCCATACTCTTTTTGCAATGTGACTTTGTTATGCCTCCCATCATGAAATGGGTTCCATGTTCTCTCCCCTTGAATCTAAGTGAAATAATGTTGACTTCCAAACCTAGATCATAAATAATGATATAACTTCTATCCGGTTCTCTCTGGGGACATTTGGTCTTAGAAATCAGCTACCATACTGTGAGGAAGTCTAAGCAGCCCATGGGCAGGTCCAGATGAAGAGGAACCAAGCCTACTGGTTCACAGACCTGGCTGAACTCCCAGCCAACAGCTAGCACCAACTTGCTAGGCATGCAAAAGAAGATATCATCTTAAAAGTGGATCTTCCACCCCCTGCAAAACCTTGTCAAAATTTCAAATTTTTAAGCAAACTAAGTGATTCCTGTTGTAAGCCATTAAGTGCTTTAAGTGGTTGTATGTCACATGGCAATAGATAACTGATATACCAAACAAACAGAAAATGACTATACAGCCAAATCAAAGGTGTCATTCCATCCATCCCTAGCTACATACATTCTGAGAAAAAAACACCCAGCCATGACTTTCATTGTAGATTTTTAAATTTCAAACATGTATAAACAATAGTATAGGGAACACCTACGTACCTATCACCCAGTTTCAACAATTATTATTCTGTGATTTTTGTATCATCTATATATCTACCCATTTCCCCCACCTATTCTCAATTATAATTTAAGGTAAAATTTACATGATTTCAAATGCATAAATCTTATTGGTATAATTTTGATAATGAAAATACCCACACCCCAGGTGTGGTTTCTTTCCAACTCTCCAGAAAGTTCTCATGTCCCTGTCCAGTTAATCCTCCTGTAGCACTCAGAGTCCAGTCAAGAGACAGAAATCACACCTGTATTTTGAATAAAGAACACTTATTCTATCTCATAAATACATTCTAATAAAGAATGCAATTCAAAGAATTACTAGCTAGTAAAAAGTGAATAACTACTAAGAGAGAGCAAAGAAAACACTAAAGGACATGCTGTGGCACAGACAGAGTACCCAAAGATGAAATAACCTTGGAAGGAGGGCAGCCACCTCCCCAAGGCTGAGATTCAGAGAATGTAGAGTGTGGCTGAGGTGTAGTGGGAAAGTCCATTAGGTTGTCTTGAGACAGAGACAGTTCTCAACCATGACGGGCCAAGGTTTGGTGAATAGGAGTCCAGCAGCTCACATCAGTGAGCAGACACCCCCTGCTGGGGTGCAATGGGCTGAGGCTGGTGAGCAAAACTTGCTGAAGATTGGGCACCACTGGGTGCACCACACACATGCTCTTGGCAGCTGTGTCACGTGAACAAGAAGAGAGGAAGCACATAGGAATCAGGAAGTGAAGCCCCATCTCCCTCCAGGGTCCCTTCAGCACCGACAAGCCTTAACATAATGCTAGCCCAAAGCAATGCCAAGGTCTAGATCATGGCACTGGTCCAGCTTCTAGGTGTCAAGGGCTACTTTTCTCCTCCTCAATATTTTTGCAGTATTATAATCAGCTGTCTAGTTTTACAGGGAAAAAAATTTTAGACTTTAACTAAAACTGCACTGAATGTATACATTTTCTGGGAAGACATTACATGCTGTTATTTTCCCATTCATAAACATGGCAGAGCACTTCATTTCTTTAGGTCACCTTAAACATCTTTTGATAAAATTTTATAAATTCCTCCCAAAAGGTCTTTCACATCTTGGCCTAAGAAACCTTTTATTTTTTGTGGCTATTATGAATGTAATTTTTAAAAGCTACTATTAAAAACTTTGGTTCTAGTGAATTGAAATGCAATTGATTTTTTAATATTCAGTGGAAGAATTCTGTGAGGTTTTTTTTTTTTTTTTTTTTTTTTGAGATGGAGTTTCGCTCTCATTGCCCAGGCTGGAGTGCAATGGCGCCATCTTGGCTCACCACAACCTCCACCTCCTGGGTTCAAGAGATTCCTCTGCTCAGCGACCCGAGTAGCTGGGATTACAGACATGCACCACCACACCCGGCTAATTTTGTATTTTTAGTAGAGATGAAGTTTCTCCATGTTGGGCAGGCTAGTCTTGAACTCCCAACCTCAGGTGATCTGCCAACTGTGGCCTTCCAAGGATTTTTTTTTTTTTGGTCTACTCTTTCACTGTGAATGTAATGGGATAGTCAGAAACTGAAAATACTAGGAAATGTAGGACTGTTTATATTGAGAGCCCATTTGACAACTGAGGATTGAATCTAAAGTGACACAAGTCAGTTTAATTGTGTGTTCTTCCTTTAAATAATGTTCATTTCTCAGGGGTAAGCACGGATTGCTGGATATTTGAGTTTTACTAGGGGTAGGTGTTTGTCACATCAATAGGACAAGGGAGAAACAAGGGAGAAATCGTATTTGAAAGTGATCATAATGATGGTGACATTTTAAAAACATGTCTACAAATGATATTTCTTACATAAAGAGGTGGGGTTTAATTCTTCTCCTCTTGAATATGGGTTAGTCTTAATAATCCACTTGTAATAAAGAGAATACAGGGAAAGTGATGTCGAGTAACTTCTGGGGCTAGGTTATAAAAGGAGATTTTACTTGGCTCTGTCTCTTGGACACCTGTTTTGGGACCCAGCCTCCACGCTGTGAGGAAGCTCAGGCCACACGGAAAGGTTACACATAGATGTTCTAGCTGCCAGCCTCAGGAGAGGTCCTCATCAACAGCCAGCATCAACTGCCAGGCATGTAAGTAAGGAAGCCTTCAAGATGATTTTAACTCAAGCAATAACATTCTGTCAACTCCCATAACTGTGAGAGGCAATAATAAAATGAATACTGTTACTTTAAATCACTAAATGTTTAGGTAATAGACATCTACAACAATGATGAACCAAGGAATCTAAGATGGGTAAAGAGAGAAATGAGGACATGAGAGTAATATTTGATAGTGCAAAGAATGAAATGGTGGTTTGAGTCAGTTGAAGAAGTGCTAGTGTAGAAGCTCCAATGTGAGTGTGCTAGAAAATGAGGAGACAAATGCATGAAGACATGGAGATTTCGGAGACGGTACAGCAATTTAGGATAAAATGGTTAAGAGTATGATCATAGAAGGAAACGACTGAGGAATGGTGAAAGCAAAGATAACTGGAAGAAAGGTCAAGGATGTGAATGGAACATCCCTGTGAATACTGAGGCCACAAGAACAACGACAGGAGTAGAGGGAAAGGAAGATGGTGAGCCAGATGCTAATGCTACCAACAAAACACAGAGATTGGTACATAATGAAGAGAGTGAGTGCTAAATCCGACGTTATGAACTACAAAGAAGCTGAGACTTTAGAAAAAGGAGGGAAGATATGTACTTTGGAAGTGGAAATGGGGTGCCAAGGAAGACATCTAACCTATCTCTAGATCTGAGGTTAACTGAGGAGTGAAACAAGACAGTCTCCATAGGATTGCATTTCTGAGTAGGATGTGGAAAGTCACCATGGTCCAATGACCCAGCTATAACAACTAGAAAAAAACGGATACATTACAAAAATCACATTTAAAAAAGATATTGGAGAGCCATGGAATTCCAGAGGAAGGAAAATTTTCTGAAGTGAGCTGACAATGCACAGCTGTTTATTTTCCCTGAGGACATGTGCAGTTCTGGGTAGGAAAGAGGACAGGGCTGGGCCCAGACAGAGGAAGTCTACAAATGGGAAGAGAAACCAATAGGCTTAAGGTGGTGGCACGGGGCTAACACGAGATTAGAAACTTGAGGCGCCCCAAGTGTGGCCACTGTCTCCCATAAGGCAGTGAGTTATGGGAGTGTTCACACAGGAGGCTGAGGAGCTAGAACATCAACTCCTACAAGGCAGACGGAGCCTTTCATAATCTCAGGGAAGGAAGAGGAAGCCTGCCTCAAACATACAGCCAGCATAACCTTCAATGTACTTGCCAGATTTTAAAGTTGAGGGCTGCTCCATCTGGGAAGTGAGGAGCGCCTCTGCCCAGCGGCCGCACCGTCTGAAAAGTGAGCAGCGCCCCTGCCCAGCCGCTCCACCATCTGAGAAGTGAGGAGGGCCTCTGACCGGTCGCCGCATGGTCTGGGACGTGAGGAACGCCTTTGCCGGCCACCCCACCTTCTGAGAAATGAGGAGCGCCTCTCCCTGGCTGCCCCACCACCTGGGAAGTGAGGAGCGCCTCTGCCCTGCCGCCTCTCTGGGAAATGAGGCGCGCCTCTCCCTGGCCGCCCCACCCTCTGGGCAGTGAGGAGGCCTCTGCCAGGCCGCCCCACTATCTGGGAAGTGGCACCGTCTGGGAAGTGAGGAGCGCCTCTGCCCGGCTGCTGCACTGTCTGGGAAGTGAGGAGCACCTTTGCCCAGCCGCTGTGCAACCCTCCAAGTGTGAAGTGGCAGGCTTGTGTGTGATTTTTATGCCTTCGTCAAGTTTGCATTTTAAATTAAAAGTTTTAAATTGGGGAATATATATATAGAATATGTAGAATATATAGAATATTTTATATATATATTCTATGTAGAATATATATTATCTATAGAATATATATTAAATAGAACATATCTTATATATTATATATGTATATAAATTATATACAATTATATACATATATAATTATATACATATATAAATATATAAATATATATTTACATAATATATAATTATATATTATGTAAACATATATTATATAATTATAAAATTTCTATAATATATAATTATATATTATATAAACATATATTTATATAATTATAAAATTTATATAATTATATAATATATAATATAAATATAATTATGTATATAATTATATAATATATAATATAAATATAATTATGTATATAATTATATAATATATAAGTTGTATAATATATATTCTATATTATATTCCCCAATTATGTTACATATATTATATATAATATATAATACAGAATATATATTATATACATATTATATATAATTATATATAACATATATAATAAAGTTGGGGGCCTAGAAGGAAAACTAAAGAGCTAAGCTCAAATACCTCTGATGAGCAAAACCAAATCTCACAATCTTTCAGTCTGAGGAGACAGAGACTAGCTAGCTTCTCAATCAAAAGCCCAGAAGAGCTATGTCTGAGGAACAGGGATGAACCAGATGTAAACTGAATCCAAATAAATCCATAGTCCAACCTCAACAGAGCTCAATCCCTTCCTGGACTGAGGTCATGAGCTCTGCACCCTATAGAGAGAAAAGGACGAACCTTTGCTAGCAAAAGAGTGTATCATCTGGAGCTTCTATTGTTCTTTTCTCACACAATGTCCAATAAAAATAAGAAATTACTAGATATGTACGAAGGCAGGAAAATGTCTTGAATTACCAACAGAAGAAAATAAGCAATAGAAGCAGACCCACAAATGATCTGGATATTCAAGTTAACAAACAATGATTTCACTTTATGTATTTATCTTATTTATTTTTTTTAGAGACACAGTCTCACTCCGTCACCCAGGCTGGAGTATAATGGTGTGATCCCAGCTTACTGCAACCTCTGCCTCCTGGTTTCAAGCGATTCTCATGCCTCAGCCTCCTGAATGGCTGGAATTACAGGCATGCACCACCACACCTGGCAAATTATTATATTTTAGTAGGGACAGGGTTTCAGCAGGTCTCGAACTCCTGGCCTCAAGTGATCCACCCACCTCAGCCTCCAAAAGTGCTAGAATTACAGACATGAGCAACAAACAATACTTTTAAAATAACAACCATCAACATGTGTGTTAATCCATTTTGCACTGCTATAAAGAAATACCTGAGGCTGGGTAATTTATAAGAAAAGAGTTGTATGTGGCTCAGGGTTCTGCAGGGTGTACAAGAAGCATGGTGCCAGCATCTGCTCGGCTTCTGGTGAAGGCCTCAGGATGCTTTTACTCCTTGCAGAAGGCAAAGGAAGCCTGCATGTCACATGGCAAGAGAAGGAGTAAGAGAAACAGCTGGAGGGAGGCTCTTTTAAACAACCAGCTCTTGGGTGAACTAATAGAGGGAGAACTCACTCATTATCACAGGGGAGAGCACAAAGCCATTCTTGAGAGATCTGCCCACCTGACTCAAATACCTCCCACTGGGCCCCACCTCCAACACTGGGGATCAAATTTCAACAGATTTGGAGGGAACAAATAAAGAAAACAGAAAAAGGCAAAACGAATGAAAAGATGCATAATTCTAATAATCAGAATTTATTTAAAAATCAAATTGTCATTCTAGAACTGAAAAACATGTCTAAAATTAAGATTTCATTTGATGTATTTAAGAGTAGACTGGACACAGCATAAAACAAAATTAGCAAATTTGAAAACCACCAATGAAAAAGATCCAAACTTGAGCTCAAAAAGAAGAAAAGAATGGGGAAAAAGCAGAAATCAAAAGAGGCGTGTAGAACAAGGTAAAAAAATAAAATAAAAGCTAACATATTTACGGTTGGAGTTCCAAAAGGAAAAGAGAGAACTGAATAGAAGCACTATTTGAAAAGAACCAAGAATTTTCTAAAACGGATGAAAAATATCTATCAACAGATTCAGTAAGCCCAGGCAACCAAGCAGGATTGTTTAAAATTTTTTTTAATTTTTTATTTTTTTAGAGATAGGGTCTTGCTCCATCACTCAGGCTGGAATGCAGTGGTGCAATCGTAGTTCACTGTAGCCTCAAATTCCTGGGCTCAAGCGATCCTCTTATCTCAGCCTCATAAGTGGTGGGGACTACAGGTGTGAGCCACTATGATCAGCTAGCTTTTTTTTTTTTTTTTTTAATTTTTGTACACACAGGGTCTCACTATGTCACCAAGGCTTGTCTTGAACTCCTGGCCTCAAGAAATCCATCTGCCTTCGGTTCTCACAGTGCTGGCATTATAGGCATGAGCCACCAAGCCAGGCCTGAATTTTTTAAAAATCAGTCTCTATTCAAGAGATTTGCAGGAAAATGATGTTGTAGGTAGACAATCAGGTTTTATTTAGGACAGGCAGATGAAATTCAGAAGAGGTTAAATATACAGGGAAAATTTTAATGAAAGGTTATTTATGTATTCCAAAGCTTGCAGAAGATGAGTTTTAGAAAAGTATAAAACCTGCCAGGCATGGTGGGTCACACCTGTAATCCCAGCACTTTGGGAGGCTGAGCCAGGTGGATCACCTGAGGTTAGGAGTTCGAGACCAGCCTGACCAACATGGTGAAACCCTATCTTGACCAAAAACACAAAAATTAGCTGAGCATGATGACAGGTGCCTGTAGTCCCAGCTACTTGGAAGGCTGAAGCAGGAGAATCGCTTGAACCCAGGAGGTGGATGTTGCAGTAAGCCGAGATGGCGCCACTGCACTCTAGCCTGGATGACAGAGCAAGACTCCATCTCAAAAAAAAAAAGTATAAAACCCATCTGGGAAATTGAGTCAGATGAATAAATGTACAGACAGAATAGATATGAGGCAGAATGGAATTCATCTTGATAGTCTCTTAGGAGAAATAGGTAATGAGTTTAAGGTGGGTGTGTGGGGCCCAGAAGACTGCTCCCTTGTTCTTGCTGCTAGTGTGGTAGCAGAGGGGAGTGAAGGACTTCTCAGAAGAATACGATCTTAGACAATGGGGAATGCATATAAGGGCCTCCTCTCTGGGTGCAGAACAATGTGGCAAGCCAGGAGCGCTCTCACCCAGAGGGGGAACTGGGGACTGCCTCATTGCAGCTTTGTGATGTTATAGTAACTGGCAGGCTAGATGAGAAGAGGCCACCATTTCCTTGATGTACCCTGACTCTCAACTCAAGTCTGTTTCTTCCACCTGCTGCACCGCCATATCACAGACTGAATCACCACTCAGAATGGCTGCACCCTGAATTGTAAATATAAACATTCCACTTTCTGACCCCCACCTCCTATGTTTCCAGCTCCCTCATTTAATTACTCCCTCTACTTCTCTTCACTCACCTCTTAGGAGTCTCCATTTTCTGTACATATATCAGTATCATATCCTTTTCTCATTTCCCACTGAGTCCTTAGAGTCCTTGGCCCATCACTTCAGATACTCAGGAGCTTAGCTCCCTAACCTACTGCCTTTCTATTCTATTAATATATGCCTGGCAAATTCCTATCCCAGACGAAGTCAACTTGGTTATCTCTGTACCTACATCTGGTTTACTGACTGCTACTTGAGAAAATCACACAACCGGGAAGATGGGTACCATTCTCCCTACATATTTTCAAGCACAATTGTATAGAGGTACAACATGAAACTCACTATAATAAATTAAAACAATACAGCTATGGATAGAGCAAAAAGTTAGAATTCCCCATTTCCTCCCCCAAAACCATTCCACAAGACATCTGTTATTAACAGTTTGGCATAGGTTCTATGCATGCACTATCGTCTTAAAGATAGATACACACACATATATGTACACATAAACACATATACAACATGCATGAAATCAGATAGCTAGAGCAGAATGGACAGTTGCTAAGCAACTTGCACTTTTTCTTTTTTACTTAATAATATGTGTTGGGAGCCAGCCATATGGTGTATGCCTGTAGTCCTAGCTACTTGGGAGGCTGAGGTGGGAGGATGGCTTGAGCCCAGGAGTTTGAGGCTGCAGCGAGCTAGGATGGAGCCACTACACTCTAGCCTGGGTGGCAGACCAACACCCCGTGTCTCGATAATAATAATATGTCTTGGAGGGCATTTCTTCTTAGTAGGTACAGATATACTTTATTCTACATAATACCTCATTCGCTTAGTCACTCTAGGTCATTTACGACTTCTACTATGAAACATCGTCTCTCCCTCAATATCCCCGCATAGCGTATCTTTGCTCGAACACATCTGCAAGTACTGCACCAACAGCCCCATCCCCACTCAAACACGCGACATTCTTGGATAAAGGGTACGTCTCATCTAACTACTTGTAGAGAAAAATTTCTCAAGAGGCATCCAACAAAGGCAAACGTGGGTCTCTAGCAAATTCCTACCTCCCAAAAACCTACAGAACCTAGTATCTATCCCTTCAGCTGTCTTCCTTCCCTCCTATTACAAGGGGGGTGGAAGCTGAGAACGTTTGCCTTTGTTGACCTCCTTTTTCCTTCCCTAGACATCTCTCTCCCTCATTCCCCGCATAGCGTATCTTTGCTCGAACCTCCTACTGCACCAACAGCCCCATCCCCACTCAAACACGCACATTCTTGGAAAATATCTCATCAACTACTTGTAGAGAAAAAAAGAGGTCAACAAAGGCAAACGTTCTCAGCTTCCTACCCCCAAAAACCTACAGAACCTAGTATCTATCCCTTCCTGTCTTCCTTCCCTCCTATTACAATGGGGGTGGAAGGGTAGTCCTTCCTGTTGTCTAAAGCCAATCCCGGTTGAGAGGGTCCTTACCTTCACAAAGGGCTGACTACACTGACCAAAGGTATCAGCTTCCACTCTCCCCTCAGCTAACCTCCATCTATTTTCTGCACTCACGGCTCCATGGAAACCTCAGGCTCACCTTGGGCAGAATCCAGGTCCTTATCTTAGGTGACTAGAGCCTACTCCCTACTTCTGACAACACTCTTCATAATGACAGTCTGCTGATTTTCCTCCTCAGCCTCTCTGGCATTTCTTTCTCACTCCTCCACTCCTCAGGCACTTCTTGTTCAAACCTTAAAAGCTGAGTTTGGGGTTTCCGATCTGGGCCTTGTGCTCATTCCCCCTGGGAGATGTCACCCATTCCCCACTTGCAGCTACCATCACCCTCTGTCTTCTCTCTGATCAGCATCTTCAGCCCAGATCGCCTACAAGTCCGAGTTTGACTTCACTTTCTCGCATTCCGCCCCGCCTTCCCCCTCCTCCCTCAACTCCTAAACCTAGTCCCTCCTCCGAGACGTCTTCCCTGACTCCTCCCCCTTCTAATTCCCCACCGTCGGTCCGTGTCCGCCGCCACGCGTGTCCAGTACCTCGCAGACCTGAGGAATATAGTTCTCCTTGAAGTAGTTCTTCAGCCTCGGGTTGGCATTGCGTAGGGAGGCCATGGCCCAAGGCCTGACGGAGAAGCTGCGCTGGTACCCTCCCCGCGCTGGGACTAGGAGCCGGGTGCGTGCGGGCGTTGTCCCGGCAACCAGGGGGCGGGGCTGGACGCGGCACCGCCCCTCGCTCCGCTGCCCGGGGCAGGAGGGAGGGAGGCTTGCTTCATGCCACAGGAGAAGCGACGGGAAGCTCGGCTCCGGGTTCAGGGCCCCGGCGTCTCCGCGTGGGGTGCACCGTCCTAGCCTCCCCTCCTGGCGTCCAGCGCCCCGCCCCGCCTCGCCTGGGAGAAGCCGCCGGGAGGCGCCGGGCTGCAGTGGGCGGTTATAGGCTTTGAGCTGGGCCGTTTCCGGGAGGCGGAGCTCAGACCCCATTTCCTTTCTCCACATCCAGGTCGCGCGCGGTTTGTTGTGGGGGCTAGGCCCGCGTGAGCTGGAGACCTCCGCGCTGGCCCCCAGGAGCCTCCTGCCCTGGCCCAGCGCTGCGGCTCTGCCGCGGCGGCAGAATGGGTGGCCCCCGGGGCGCGGGCTGGGTGGCGGCGGGCCTGCTCCTCGGCGCCGGCGCCTGCTACTGCATTTACAGACTGACCCGGGGTCGGCGGCAGGGCGACCGCGAGCTCGGGATGCGCCCTTCCAAGTCTGCAGGTGAGACCGCGGGGTGCCCGGCAGGTGGGCGGGGACTGGGCAGGGGGGCTCCCCGGGCTTGGGTGGTGGCTTGCGTGTCCTCGGGGTAAAATGAGGAGCCGAGCTAGAGGGAGAGGCAGTACTTGTGTGGGTGCATGGTGCTACGCCGCCCCCGCCGCCCATTCTTTGTTCACTATCCTGATATGAAAACTTGTCCTGGCTTTCCTGCCTGAGCTTTGCGTCACAGTGGAGGATTAGGTTTCTTAAAAGCCTGTTGATGGCCTCTCACTTTAAAGCTTGTTCCGGGCCTTTGTGTAACTAAAGGGATTCTGCCCATTGTGGAAGGGCTGTTGAGGGGTCCGGAGCCATAAGTGAAGCTCTGCTGGCAAGTATCCTGGAAGAAGGGACGTCAAAGGGGCAGTTGTGCGGGCGCTCGGCCCGGCCTCAGAGGGGAGGTACCTGGGAGTCACAGTGGTCCAAGACCTCCCAGCCTGGTGTGTGTTTTGGAAATGGGAGCAGTTGTCTGCGCGAGACACACCCTCCCAGCGGACAAATGCCTGATTCGGTTTCTGTCCAAAAGTTGATCGGTACGGTAAAACCCTCCAGAGGCATGTTTCACATCATGGAAGCCGTTAGGGAAATAATTTAAAATAACATATCTGCCATCCAAGAAACTCCTGTCCACAATTGTAGAAGAGAACTACACAGCTTCATTGTTGAGTAAGCACAAACTAGATTGTCTCAAGCATCACGGGCAATTTGCTAATGGGATAGCAAGAAGAATTCTAATTCCTTTAAGTGTAGCTGGACAAATAGAACCGATTTCGTATTACGTACGTGTTCTCAAGATAAAAACTAATTTGTCCTTAAGTAAGATGACTTGACAGTACCATTCACTACATGTAGTTTATCCTAAATTTACTGGTAATTGGGGTGGTTGTTATCTAATTGCCTTTATCCAGAGGAAAAGTAAAAATGTCTTTATGATGTGGAACCAGGTGCCCAGGCTAAAAACTCACAGAGCTGGGGAGATTGGGGCTCTATCTTCCTGGAAGAGTAGGTTTCAAAGTGTAGGCTTTCTTCAAACAGTAGGCTCCAAAGCTTTTAAGAAAGACTTTCTTGGGCTGTAAAACTGGCCAAGTGCTTATTTCGCTTTTAAAAAGATTTACATTTGTATCAAAAGAAACAGGAAAAGGAGTTTTGTTTTGTTCTCAGACAGGGACTCGGTCTATCACCCAGGTTCGGTGCGGTGGCGCAATCACAGCCTCCACCTCTCTGGGCTCCTCCCACCTCAGCCCCCTAAGTAACTAGGACTACAGGCGCACACCACCACACCTGGCTAATTTTTGTATTTTTTTAAGAGACAGGTTTTCACCGTGTTGTTGCCCACGCTGGTTTGAACTTGGCTCAAGCAGTCCTCCTGCCTAAGCATCCCGAAGTGCTGTAATTACAGGATGGAGCCTCCTTACCTGGCCAACAAAGGATTTGTAATTACAAGTTTGCATGAGGGACTGCTTTAAGGAAAAGGGAGTGGAAGGGGAAGGTCTCTTTCACTTTTGGCACTAGGTATAATTCAGCTTTTTTTTTTTTTTTTTTTTTTTTAAGATTTGTATTTACTCTTACTGTATTAGTCCATTTTCTGTTGCTTATAATAGAATACCTGAAACTGGGTAATTTATTAAGAAAGGAATTTATTTCTTAGAGTTATGGAAGCTGAGAAGTCCAAGATTGAGGGGCCGTAGCTGGTATGGACCTTCTTGTTGTGGCATAGGGCATCCCAAGGCCAGAGGGGCAGGTGTGTTAACATGCTGACTCAGGTCTCTTGTTCTTATAAAGCCACCAGTCCTGCTCATTAATCCATGATTATGATTATTAATCCATAATTAATGGATTAATTCATTCATGAGGACAGACCCCTCATGATGCAATCACCTCTTAAAGGCCTTACCTCTCAATACTGCCACATTGGGAATTAAGTTTCAACATGAGTTTTGCAAGAGACATTCAAATCATAGCATTTACAAAGCCTAATTTGTTGTCTTTCCCATGTCAGAAATATTTTTGTATAAGTACATTGGGAAGGTGTCCTAGACTCAGATATCTTCTCAGTTTTACTGACTCAACCTGACGAATGTGGACAAAGTCTTTTAAACTTAAATTTACCAGTTCCCATAATCATCATTATCTTAGGTAAGGCAGCTTAAAAAATAATTTGCTCACAGTCCCTTCTTCCTGAAGCTACACCTTTATCACTGAAGAAGACTTAAGAAATGCTCATTTCGTCATTGATATGGTTTGGATTTGTGTCCCCACCCAAATCTTTTTTTTTTTTTTTTTTGAGAAAGAGTCCCACTCCGTCACCCAGGCTGGAGTTCAGTGGTATGATCTCAGCTCACTGCAACCGCTGCCTCCCGGGTTCAAGTGATTCTCTTGCCTCAGCCTCCGGAGTAGCTGAGATTACAGGTGCACACCACATGCCTGGCTAATTTTTTTTGTATTTTTAGTAGAGACGCGTTTTCACCATGTTGGCAAAGTGATATGCCTGCCTTAGCCTCCCAAAGTGCTGGAATTACAGGCATCAGCCACCGTGCCCAGCTCAAATCTTATCTTGAATTGTAATCCCATAATCCCTACATCGTGGGAGGGACCCAGTGGGAGGTAATTGAATCATGGGGGCAGTTCCCCCGCCCCATGCTGTTCTCATGATAGTGAGTTCTCAGGATATGTGATGGTTTTATGTGGGGCTTCCCCCTTTGCTCCGCACTCCTCTTTCCTGCTGCCTATGAAGAAGGAAGTGTTTGCTTCCCCTTGCACCATGATTGTAAGTTTCCTGAAGCCTCCCCACCCATGTGGAACTGTGAATCAATTAAACTTCTTTCCTTTATAAATTACCCAATCTTGGGCAGTTCTTCATAGCAGCATGAGAATGGACTAATACAGTCATCATCACGCTTAGATTTCAGAAGATGATCTTTTCTTTGTTTTTGAGGCAGAGTCTCGCTCTGCCCAGGTTGGAGTGCAGTGGCAATCTTGTCTTTGTTTTAAACTCACACCTCTAATCCCTTTGGGAGGCTGAAGTGGAAGGATCGCTTGAGCCCAGAGTTCAAAACCAGCCTGGGCAACATAGTGAAACCCCTAATTTAATACAAAAATTAGCCAGGCATTGTAGTGTACACCTGAAGTCCCAACTGCTCAGGAGGCTGTTGTGGGAGAATCCCTTGAGCCCAGGAGGTCAAGGCTGCAGTGAACTGTGATTGTGCCACTGCTCTCCAGCTTGAGCAAAAGAGCAAGACTCTATCTTAAAAAATAAAATAAAGGCCGGGCGCGGTGGCTCAAGCCTGTAATCCCAGCACTTTGGGAGGCCGAGACGGGCGGATCACGAGGTCAGGAAATGGAGACCATCCTGGCTAACACGGTGAAACCCCATCTCTACTAAAAAAGTACAAAAAACTAGCCGGGCGAGGTGGCGGGCGCCTGTAGTCCCAGCTACTCGGGAGGCTGAGGCAGGAGAATGGCATAAACCCGGGAGGCGGAGCTTGCAGTGAGCTGAGATCCGGCCACTGCACTCCAGCCTGGGCGACAGAGTGAGACTCCTTCTCAAAAAATAAATAAAATAAAATAAAATAAAATAAAAATAATTTTTGTACTAACATGGTTTGAGAGCATTGAAAAAGATGGAAACAGTCCCAATTCATCCAACAGTCTAATGCCAAAACTTGACAAGGATAGTATAAAAAAGTGTAAATCTGTCTCAACTACGAATAAAGATATAAAATCTTAAAATATTAGCAAATGAAATCTATCAGGGGATTAAAGTAATAATATACCAAGGCCAAATGGACATGGAAGGAGGAGTCATATTAGAAAAAGGAAAAGCCACATGATGACCTCATAGTAAAAAGGCATTAAAATATTATTTCTTTCCATAGCCGAAGACTCTGAACAAAAAAAAAGAAAAAAAATTGTATCATTTCTGATAAAAACTTGCAGCAAGTTAGGAATAAATAGAAAGAAATGTTCTTAAGTTAATGAAGTGCATCCATCAAAACCCGAAAGCAAATATTATATTTAATAGACACACTGTTATCTTTATTAAAGACATCCTTATTAAACTCAAGAACAAGACAACAGTGTCTGCTATCACAGCTATTATTCAACATGCTTCTGGAGTCATAACTTGATAAGAAAAAAGCAACATGTATAAACATTAGAAAGGAGGCAGAATTATAATTGTAGGAGACATAATGATTTACTTGGAAAAATCCAAGAGAATTAACTAACTACTAGAAGCAATGAGTTTATAGAATATCTTGAGTACAAGTCAATATACCCAGACCAATAACTTCTTGTATACATGCAGTAACAACTTAAAACTTTAGTTGAAAAGATTTTAACAGAATGAGACCCTGTTTCAAAAAATATATATCATTCATGATAGCTGTAAACACTTTAAAAATTAGGAATTCACTTTAAAAACTAGGAATTCTGTAGTGAGAAGATAATTTTACTGAAGGGCCTAAGACTACATAAACAGACATACTGTGTTCACAGTTGGAAAGATTCTGAACCATGACAGTTATCTTGAAATTTGTCTTTCTGTGTTATAATGTGGTAGTTACTTTTCATTCCCTTTGAGAATTGTAATTTCTCCTTGATTTACTGGAGGAGACAACGAACCACTGAGCCTTTCTTTCACAATCTTGTTGGCACAAAGCTAGATGGGAAGTAGAACACATGGTGTTTGACTGCCTCACCTGTGTAATAGTAGTCCAAAAACTCACCAGTGGAAGAGCTGAGTATTTGATGATCGCCCTCCTGTAAAATTTATTTGGAGTTTTAAGTTTTACATTTCTTTACTAAAAAGTAATACATGGTTTTTGTTTTGTTTTGTTTTTTTGTTTTGAGATGGAGTCTTCCTCTGTCGCCCAGGCTGGAGTACAGTGGTGCGATCTCGGCTCACTGCAACCTCTGCCTCCCAGGTTCAAGCGATGCTCCTGCCTCAGCCACCTGAGTAGCTGGGACAGCAGGCATGTGCCACCACTCCTGGCTAATTTTGTACTTTTAGTAGAGATGGGGCTTCACCATGTTGGCCAGGCTGGTCTCGAACTCCTGACTGCAGGTTATCTGCCTGCCTTGGCCTCCCAAAATGCTGGGATTACAAGTGTGAGCCACCGTGCCAGGCCAATATATGGTTATTATTAGAAATTCAAACAGAATTTACAAAGTTAAAATATAGGCTCATTATTATTATTATTATCATTATTATTCTATATTTTTTGAGACGGAGTCTTGCCCTGTGGCCCAGGCTGGAATGCAGTGACGTGATCTCGGCTCACTGCAACCTCTGCCACCTGGGTTCAAGCAATTCTCCTACCTCAGTCTCCCGAGTAGCTGAGATTACAGGCACGTGCCACCATGTCTGGCTAATTTTTGTATTTTTAGTAGAGACAGGGTTTCAGCATCTTGGCCAGGCTGGTCTTGAACTCCTGACCTCGTGATCCACCCATCTCAGGCTCCCAGAGTGCTGGGATTACAGGCGTGAGCCACTGCACCTGGCTAGGCTCATTTTTTAAAATATACTAGGAGGAATAATGGTTGGGGGGAATAAGTAATGTAGGAGTAAAAAGATCTGGATTCTAAAGCCACTTTTGCTATTAATCGGCTCTGTGTCCCATTAGTGAAAATAATAAATATACTAGGCACTTTAAATATTCTAGGTACAAAAGTGCTTTGAGGTAGGCATTATTAACTCCCACTTAGCAGATGAGTAAACTGAAGCTGAGAGAGCCTAAGTCTCTTACCTGGTAAGTAGCTTATTTGGGAATTTGAACTAAACAACCTGGCTCCATAGCCTTGCCTTACTTTTAACTACCACACTGTGCCTCTTCCCACCAAGTGAAAGTTCTATGATATAACACCATGAAATTTTACTTTCAGTGATTTAATCCCTAGAGAAATTTTAAATGGCTATTTATAAAGAATTTATACATCTATAAGCTTTTTCCTTTTTTTCTTTCTTTCTTTTTTTTTTTTTTTAAAACAAACAAACAAACAAAAAAACAACAGGGTTTCACTTCTGTCACGCAAGCTGGAGTGCAGTGGTGCAATCTCGGCTTACTGCAACCTTCGCCTCCCAGGCTCAAGCAATTTTCCTGCCTCAGCCTCCCAAGTACCTGGGATTACAAGGCATCCTCCACCACGCCTGGCTAATTTTTTTCTATTTTTAGTGGAGATGGGGTTTCACCATCTCTGAGGCCAGGCTGGTCTCAAACTCCTAAGTTCAAGTGATCCGCCCACCTGAGCCTCCAACGTGCTGGAATCACAGGCATGAGCCACCGCACCCAGTCTGTAAGCTTTTTAAAAATGACTTTATGAGATAACATGTAACAAAGTAGTATGATTTTGAAATATCTCAAATACGGATGAGTTAAATTTATCACATTTCTGCCATGCATGTGCACATGTATGTATGCATGTGTATATGAAATCATACAACTTCAGGGCTATGTAGGAAACTCTGGAGCCAGTTACAGTATTAAGCAAACCCTTTTATTTACAGATGAGAAAACTGAGACCCCAAAAAATAGTAAGTGACTTACTTGTAACTTTGATTTTTCATTTCTCTGGTTTCTGCTTCTAGCTACTGCTGTGATTTTAGGCAGATCCTTGAACAAGCCTGGCAACAGTTTCTTCCTGTGTAAAATGAGAGGTTTGAATGAACTCCAAATTCTTTCCATTCTGAAAAGCTGTGTTTTTATCATTCTTTATCTTTTCAAGTATTCTTGGGGTGAAACCCTGTTTTATAAGGCGTTAATGAGGCCGACAGTGGATTCAAAAGTAAAAGGTCTCGATTAAGACTTGGTAGTGAGAATATTCTGGCTTCGTAGCTGTGACATTTTCTTAACATTTCTTATTTGACTTCCTCAGGGCATCACATATTATATATCACATATCACATATTGTTTCCCATACATAATCTATACTTGTCCCTTTATTTTGTTTATTTATTTTTGCGTGTGATTCTTCTTTAAGCAATATACTTAGTTATTTTATGTTACATGTTTATTGGAATAATACATGTTTATTGGAAAAAAAAAAACAGTACTGTTGAGTACAGGGTAGAAAATAAAAGTCCTTCATAATCCCACTACCCAAAGATAACCACTTTTAACATTTTTATTTACTTTTTTTTTTTTTTTTAATAGAGACAGGGTCTCATTATGTTGTACAGACTGGTCTCGAACCACTGGCCTCAAGTGATCCTCCTGCCTCCCAAAGTGCTGGGATACAGAGATGAGCTACTATGCCCAGCCTAACAATTTCGTGTGTTTTTTCTTAAAAAAACACAGATTTGAGATCATGTAGCACCTATTGTTGTGTAACCTCCTCCTCACCCTACCCTTTCCCCTCCCCCCAACCACCCCAGTAAGAGTGTTATAAAATGGCTTCTGTTATTCCTGTGGTGATTTCTGTAAAGAGGACTTTTTTTAAGGTACAGCCATAAGTTCTGAACATCATTGAGCAGATCCAGCATTTGGCTATCCTAGCTCTTCCTCAAAATGTCAGCTTTTCTTTTGTCATCACCACCAGCAGGACTATTCTAGTATCCTAGTCAACATGCCTTGTTGTATAAATCAAACAAAAATGCCACACTAGCAAAAAGATTGGTTTACTCCCATAGCTTTCCTTCTATCTGATGTGCTCAGAAAAGATCTCCTTAACGCAAATCATATTTCCTAATTAATCTGTTTAGAGGGAAGTGTTCCATTGGATGGGTGTGCCTGGTTTTTAAAAGGAGAAACAGAAAATATTATCAGCATTTGAGGTATATAGTGTTTGCATGAAGTGTCTTACTAACAGCCATATGCCAAGTGACCATTGGCTAATTTCTTGGTATCTATAAGCCTACATTTCCCAGCTGTAAATTGAGAGTAGTACAGTATCTTCTTCCTAAGGATGTAAAGTGCTTGATACTGTGCCTGCCATTACAAGTAGGTATTCGATACTGTTTTTAAAATTTAAAAAAACAGACTGGGCACAGTGGCTCATACTGTTATCCCAGCACTTTGGGAGGCCAAGGCAGGAGGACTGCTTGAGATTAGAAGTTTGAGACCAGCCTGGGCAACATAGTGAGACCCCATCTGTACAAAAAATTTTAGACATTAACCAGACGTGGTGCATGTGCTAGGACCACAGGTCCTACCTACTTGGGAAGCTGAGGCAGGAAGACCACTTGAGCCCAGGAAATCAAGGTTGTAGTGAGCCATGATCGTGCCACCGCACTCCAGCCTGGGTGACAGAGTGAGAGCCTGTCTCAAAAATAATCTCGGGGCCGGGCGCGGTGGCTCAAGCCTGTAATCCCAGCACTTTGGGAGGCCAAGACGGGTGGATCACGAGGTCAGGAGATCGAGACCATCCTGGCTAACACGGTGAAACCCCATCTCTACTAAAAAACACAAAAAACTAGCCGGGCGAGGTGGCGGGCGCCTGTAGTCCCAGCTACTCGGGAGGCTGAGGCAGGAGAATGGCGTAAACGCGGGAGGCGGAGCTTGCAGTGAGCTGAGATCCGGCCACTGCACCCCAGCCTGGGCAACAGAGCAAGACTCTGTCTCAAAAAAAAAAAAAAATCTCATATTGATTTTAGATTAACTTCAAATAACTTTCTTCTTATGCAGAAGACTTAACTGATGGTTCATATGATGATGTTCTAAATGCTGCACAACTTCAGAAACTCCTTTACCTGCTGGAGTCGACTGAGGATCCTGTAATTATTGAAAGAGCTTTGATTACTTTGGGTAACAATGCAGCCTTTTCAGTTAACCAAGTAAGTACCTCAACTCAGCAAGCAAGCTCTTTCCATTCTTACACACCAGTAGTAATTGTGACCCTGAATAAATTACTTAACCTCTCAGAGCTTCAATTTTCTCATCTGTGCAATGTGGCTACTTATACTTAAAACATGTTTACTTCTGAAAAACACAGCCTAATAATAATATGATTATTAATGTGATTGTAGATCCCTATGAAGTTGGTCACTGGCATCACATTCGTAAGTATAGCTAATGAACGTTTAGCATTTCATGGGCTTCTAAATTATTTAAAATTTAGCAGGACTTCAGTAAAACAATAAATGCATCTAACATTTAAGTACATACTTTAAATTATATATAGGTCTGAGTATGATTCTGATGCAGGTGGTCCCTGGAGCACACTCTGATAACCACTAATCAATGTAAATGGCTCCTGCAAATGGAGACTTAAAACTAAGACTAAAGAGCTTAATTTGAACATGTCCTTCTTCCTACTCTTTCTGACAACCGTCCAGTATGAGAAAATAGTTAAAAAAAAAAAAAATTGTAATTGTTTTCAGCTAATGCCCTTTGTTAACATTGTCATAAGTACAAAATTATTTTGAATTTATTGTATTTTTAGCCCAGCTGTCTCCAGAATGGCAAGGTTTACTGTAAAGCTCTATAGATGTATAGAGAGGTAGAGAATCTTTGTGTATTACCTACTCTTTCAGTTATAAATGACAGAATTCACCTTAAATTATTTTAAGCTTTAAAGGGAAAATATTGAGCTCAGCTAACTTAAACAGCAAAGAATAGCAGATTTCAGATACAACTGAGTCCAGTTCAAGGTCGCAGAAAGAGTTACCAGAGTTCTCTCTTTCTCTACCTCTTGGCTTTGCTTATGGCCGCTCAATTTTATGTATTGGTCTTTATCTTTCTGGCCACAAAGTGGTTTTCTTCACAAGGGTTGAAAGAAAGCCACTAGCCTCTCTAAGCCTTCATCTCTGTAGCTCATGATCCAAAAGGTACAGTTGTTCTTCTAGGATCCAGTGGTCTTTGGATCAGTCTCTGAGGCAATCTCTGGATCAATCAAGGGACCATCGCCCATGTTTATGAAGCCTGGTTCACATGAGCAGCCTACAGCTAAGTAGCAGGGATGGCTGTGAATACAAGTGAACAACAATCCCAGCAGGGATTGTGTGGAACAAAGGAGATGCCACATCTGCCCCCGTGGAAAGAGGGCCACTAGACAAGCAAAAACAATAGCTAGTGATTAATGTGTTAGCCTACCTTTAAAGGAGTATTTCTGATGGCATAATTTTGTATTCCTCTAAAATAAGTTGCAGTCAGAGTAGGCCAGTACCCACTGGAGAAGAAGTACTTTCTTGAGGAGCAGGGGTCAGTGCCCTCACCATCAATTGTAGTACCTTAATCTGCTTTAACAGTACAGTTAAAAAAAAAAAAAAAAAAACCTTTCTAGTAACTACAAGTCCTTTAAAAGAACTTGAAATTGTAAAGGGAAAGTTTATTTCTCTTTTAATGCTAAGATCACCCTTAACGGTAAAATGGAGTATTGAGCTATTTGTAAAAAGTAGATAGATGATGGCAATCTTTTTCTTTTTTCCTGCTAGAATAGCATGTCTTGACTTGACAAGAATCATTTTTAGCATGTTTTTCTTACAAGAATTAAAGCAGTTTATTTCTTTCAATGTTTAGACAAAGGTACATGGTAACATATTATTGCAACTACCTATAAGAACTCCCAGATTATTTTTCCTCTGAATATTTGGGTACCATTTCTCTTCTTTTTTTTTTTTTCTTTTTTTTGTGGCAGTGTCTCACTCTGTTGCCCGGGCTAGATTGCAGTGGCGCAGTCTTGGCTCGCTGTAACCTCCTCCCAGGTTCAAGCAATTCTCCTGCCTTAACCGCCCCAGTAGTGGGATTACAGGTACCAGCCACCACGCCTGGCTAATTTTTGTATCTCTAGTGGAGATGGGATTTCACCATGTTGGCCAGGCTGGTCTCGACTTCCTGACCTCAAGTGATCCGCTCACCTCGGCCTCCCAAAGTGCTGGGATTACAGGTGTGAGCCACCGCGCCTGGCCCTGGGTACCATTTTTCAAACTGTGTGGAATCTGATTCTGCAAGATATCAGTGTGTTCCCACCATTTCCACTGCTGAAAAATGACCCTCTTTTTGTGTATAGTTCATAGACATACTATCATCAACACACACCTCTTCAAGATTCCCAATGCACGTGAACATATTAAACATGCTTACTCTTGTTATACTTAGATTTTCCTAAACTTATATAACCATGGGAAACCCCCCCCCTTATTTTTATGGAACATCTCTTAACATTTTGAGGGATTAGTGTTTCAAATAATACATGTTAGCAAAACACTACTGTAGTATTCTAAATTAAAACACTAACTTTAGTATTCTAAATTGTAACACTTTTCCAGTTTTGCCTATAATGGAGAAGTCATATAACTCATCTCAAAGAAAAATAATTTTATTTGTAAGTTGCTTCAAGATCGCTATAGTACCTCTGTAAATTTTTATTGTATTTCTCAACACTGTAGTTTAAGTAATTATATATCTTAATTTTGTTTTCAGTGGATTTTCTTTACCTATAAAAGTATGGGTAGTGAGATTTTTTAAAAATCTGAATTAAATATTTGTATATGGGAAAGATATTTCCAAAAAGCCATTAATTTTTAATTGTATTTGTGGATGCGAAGAATTCAGTGAACGGAGATGCGTACTGAAGTCCCAGTCCTGTTTTGTTTTGTTTTGTTTTTCCCTCATAGGCTATTATTCGTGAATTGGGTGGTATTCCAATTGTTGGAAACAAAATCAACCATTCCAACCAGAGTATTAAAGAGAAAGCTTTAAATGCACTAAATAACCTGAGTGTGAATGTTGAAAATCAAATCAAGATAAAGGTAAGTTGACTGAAAATCCCAAATATATAAGGTTTTCTATAAATGAAAGAAAAAATAACAAAAAGATGAGTAATGAAACTTCAGTAGACTATCCTTTGTAATTTTACAGCCAAGGATTACCTTTAGAGGAATGGAGAATAAGACAAAAGAGGGAGGGACCTGAACTGGCCAATAAGAGGTACAATAAAACTTTTGTTTCAGTAAAATAATGCTTGTTTATTCTACAGGTTATCCTCTACTTTACATCAGGCACAGGCACTGGTGACAGTAATAGCCTTAAGGCTATAGGCACCAACCAAATAGTGAATGTAGTTGGCTGAAAGTTGGGACAAGACTTCGTGCCAACTAGAACTAGAACTAGTATTACAAGACATTCATTCAGAGAGCATATCCAGTGCTACATATTCATAAATATGGTTGTTAATGCATATAGTTTGGCTAGTTTTGCCTTTGAAATTAAGTGTACTATATGAGTGTATTGGAAAACGTTAAGTCACTGTATGCTTTAGCTCTTTCAGTGGATGAGGCAAATGTGCAAATAGATTAAACTGACTTTTACAGAATAACTGTTCCTTTATGTCATTGTATGGGGAGAAATCCTTCATTTTGGGATTCACATGCTAACCTGCGTTACTGACATTGCTTTAATGCTTTTATCAAAAATGTTATTTATAAGGCAGTTAACCTGTTAAAAAAAATAGTTAATTTGGTAAATGCTAACAGTTAAAACACTTCAGCCATGGCATATATAGCCAGAACCCAGTGATACCCCTCAGTCATAGAAAAGAGCAGTTTTCTGTTCATTACTGAAACAGGACTCCCACGTTCAAACCAGAAATTGTCATTCAACAGAACAAATCAGGTCAAGACAATCACAAAACAAGAGACAGGAGGATGTGCTCATATGAAGAAAAAAACAACAAATAACCAAACTTTATTTCCTTGGACATACTATTGATGGCAAGATTTGTAAGAGTTAATCTCTGTATTTAGTTTAGATAAAAACTTCCAGCCCAGAACACTGTTAGGCAGTAACTGTGAGGAGCTATGCAGAAGTAATGAGAGGCAAGTACTATATAGACTAGAAAATTTAATTTTCTACAGAATTACAGATTACTATGCTATGAAGCAAAAGCAGACCATTCTTAATGTGTCAAATTGGTAAGCTTATTAATTTCAATAAAAATATATGACCCCCATCACACAAACAGGTAACTCTAAATCTACTTTGAAAATCTGATCAGTCAAGAAGTATTACCAGTTTGGAGACTATGTACCAAGTGTCATACGAAAGATAAGGTTGCTGTCCTCACAGAATATATGGTGTCATTGACAATCAATTAGAATATCCAATGAAGTGGATATTCTAATATTTGGGAAAATATTGGAAAACTAGCAAAGTGCCCTGGAAATTATATATTCTTGCCCTTCCACAAGACTTAAAGATCCAGATGAGATTAGTTTGGAATAGGGGTTTTTTTTTAGTCCAGAAAATCTTTAGAGTCCAATACAGTTATGGCTAATCAGATACAAAAGAACCTTTATAAAGGTAAGTAGGATTGGACGTCCTTGGAAACTGAGAACCTTATTTTGAATTATTATGTTTTAATCAAAGGTATAGAATTAATCAAGTATCAGTTAAGAATTTCTGGAATGCACCCCAATGCCAAAAAACCACTAGCGTGCTCTTTTGCACTATGAAGATTTCTTGATTTTAAATAGAAGGTAAAAAATATATTGCCAGCCATAAAATAAATTTTACTGTACTTCCTCAGTTCTCCAAAGGAAAATCTTACTTTTTTCACATAAGAAACTCACTGGATCAAATGAATGTTAATTAAACAAAAGATTGTGTAAGTAAAACTGGGCAAAAGACAACCTCTGAAATCCATGAAAGAATTAATCATCAAAAGAGAAGAATCATTTTTACAGTAGCCCCATTGCCGTAAGAGATATTTTTGTGAGCCTGGGCGGCCTCTCCAACATATAGTGAGAACCTATTACAAGTTTCAGCCAACCAATTTCCATTCCAGCTTGATAGGCTGCTGCAAATTGCTGAGATTCCTCCTTGGTTGGGGAAAAATAGAGTAACAACAATTTTACTAGACTTTTTTGCCATAGTGTCCCGTGGGTTTATTTCAATAGTACCACTGTTGCCAACACCTATTACTCATCTTCCATATGACAAACAATTCACAGCTTTACTAAGATTTATATTAGCTATTATTTCAATAATCACATCAGTTCCTTTCTTACCACACATTTCTTAATTTTATCAACATAATTAACTTCTTCGTAATTAAACACTTTGTGGGCTCCATTTTGCAAAAGTATTTTGTCCCTCTCAATACCAACTGGGCCCAAACCTTTAAGGCATAAACTCTAACCATTTGGCATGTTGCTACTCCAGCAACTCCACTAGCCCCATGAACCAGAACCCAGTCTCCAGATTTCATACAGACACTGTGAATCAGAGCTCTATATGCAGTAACATATGGGATACCAATGGCAGCATTTTGTTTAAAAGTCCAGTTTTTCAGGCAGTTTGTAAACAGTGTGACCTGCTACAGGAGCATACTCCACATGGCTCCCAGAGATTGTGCCGGTAGTGAAAACTGTCACTTTTCTTGAAAGTAGATGCATTCCCTCCAACAGCTTCCATTACCCCAGTTACATCTGAGCCAGCAGTATAGAATAAGGTGGTTTTCTATTATAAATCCCATAGTAAATATATGTCTCCACAGGGTTGACACCACATGCATGAACCTTGATTACACCTAATGGTCTTTTGGAATTGGTACTGCACATCTGACTGAGTTTCAGGACTTCTGGTCTACCAAATTCAAACACTCTAACAGCTCTCATCAGCTTCTGTTCAGTTGCTGTGGTCATCTAGATAAAAGCTCTAGAGTGGGAATCAAAATCTGCAAGGGCTTCTTCATATGCCACTGAAGGAGGGTGGCCAGGCTGCTTCTAACTTTTGCAGCCAGCAAGACTTTTGGAGTTGGGGTTCAGTTTAATCTAAGGGTGCTAAAGGAACCAGGTCAGGGTCAGATAATGTCAGCAGAAAAATGCAATATTAGGAAATTATGTTATTTCAATTCAATATTTATCAAACTCCTGCTTTGTGGTGCAAATGAGCATGACGCAACTCTTGTTCTAAGAAAGATGGAAGGAAGGATAAGGCAAGTTCTTAAATAATTGTAAGTCAAGGCAGAACATAATGAAGTCCTTTAAGGAAAAATGTAAGTAAAACATTATTGAGTACATAGAAAGGAGAGATTTGATCCAAAAGTTTCTATAAGAGGTGGAGTCTGACCTGGCTCTTGAGAATGTTACTCTACAGGTAGAATTGGGGAAGGAGAGAATTCCAAGAGCACAGAACAAGATGAGGTGGACACAGCTACAGGAATAACTAAGCTGTCCCTTTGGTAAACTTGTTATTAGAATTGAAATGGTCAGAAGATTCAGATATAATAAGGTTGTAAACAGTCCACACATTTTAGGAAATGCTTTGAAAGACATCAGCTTCTTACAGAAATATATGATTTATAAAGAGCTAAATAAATGCCCTGTTTTTAAAGGATGGATGTATAATTAAATTGTAACCCAAGAGAACCAGTTGACTTTCACATGTAAATGACAGCCAGGTGTGGTGGCTCACACCTGTAATCCCAACACTTTGGGAGCCAAAACAGGAGATTGCTGGAGGCCAGGAGTTCAAGACCAGTCTGGGCAACATAGACCCCATTTATTTGTTTTGGGAGTCTCGCTCATGTTGCCCATGCTGGAGTGCAGTGGTGCAACCTCAGCTCACTACAACCCCTGCCTCCTGGGTTCAAGCAACCTGCCTCAGCCTTCTGAGTAGCTGGGATTACAGGTGCCCACCACCATGCCTGTAATTTTTTGTATTTTTAATAGATACGGGGTTTCACCATGTTGGCCAGGCTAGGTGGGACCCTATTTCTAAAAAAAAAAAAAAAAAAAAATTTATTAGCTGGGCATAGTGGCATGCACCTGTAGTCCCAGCTACTCAGGAGACTGAGACAGGGGAATTTGAGGCTGCAGTGAGCTGTTATCATGCCACTGCACTTCAGCCTGGGTGACAGAGTGAGATCCTGTCTCTAAAAATAAATGTAATTTAGATCTTGAAACCAGATTAAAAGTTTAATCTCTCTTTGCTTTACTGCCATTTAGTTTCTATGGTAACATGGATACATTTGGGGTTTTTTAAAAATTAATAATTGTTTATGGGACAATTGGTAACTTCTTACCACTTCAAATTAGGAAAATTTTCTTAGCAGTTAGAACTTTTGGTGGAGTTCAGATTTGCTTACGTGAATAGCAGTTATCTGTAAAACATCATTTTTCTAAGCTAGAAATCTCATGGCCAGGCTAGACATGGTGGTGCACACCTGTAATCCCAGCACTTTGGGAGGCTGAGGCAGGTGGATTGCTTGAGCTCAACAGTTTGAGACCAGCCTGGGCAACATGGTGAAACCCTGTATCTACAAAGAATACAAAAATTAGCTGGGCATGGTGGCTCACGCCTGTAGTCCCAGCTACTCTGGAGACTGAGGCAGGAGGATCACTTGAGCCTGGGAGGTCAAGGCTGTAGTGAGCGGAGTTTGTGCCACTGCAGCCTGTGCAGCAGTGAGACCCTGTCCCCCCGAAAAAAAGAAAGCTCATGGCCAGACACAGAAAATAGAGTTTCAGAAAAGTTTCCATCACACTGAGTTTAGTTCTGTGATATATGATACAGGAGTACTACAGCATTGCATTACTTTTTGCCAGTGATAGTTAACAATATTATGAAGGGGTGAATTACATATATATATACACACACCTAGGTAAATAAGAACCTTAGGCCAAGTATAATTTTGTTCTGCTTACTTTTGATAGGATTAATTCTAGGGAAAGATTCTGTTTCACATTATCCTCCCATTCTTTACTTCAGAAATGATGTAGCTCTCTAGACACTACTGCTAAGGTACTTACCGTGACACAAAATGGCCTCTCATCTTCCCTGATCCTAGTGTGCACAGACCAGTTGAAACAGAAAGGTGGACTAAGCTGGGAGGCCTCCAGCCAGGGAGAGGCCACTGCTGTTAAGAGCATGATCTCTGGGCTTGGCTATTGCATCCCCACCTGCTGTCTGACATTGCGCAGGGGACCCGAGCTCCTCAAAGACTTAAAAGTCCTTGTCTGCAAGAAAGCTGTAATGGTGTAACACCCACCTCATTAGAGTTGTCTTCAGGATTAAGTGAGGAGTATTTGTAAAATGCTAAGCACTGTGCCTGGAATTACCAAAGGAAGCTTTTAAAAAGTCAACAACATTTGAGGGTCAGATAGAAATGTCATATTTTTTGAGGAGTCAGTTCCATCCTGAGCAGTAGCCTTACTCCACTGTGCAGAAAAGTGACTGTTCAGTAGAAACATTTTGGAGATTCTAAGATGCTCATATTCCTCCCCTGCTTTCAGATATACATCAATCAAGTCTGTGAGGATGTCTTCTCTGGTCCTCTGAACTCTGCTGTGCAGCTGGCCGGACTGAGATTGTTGACAAACATGACTGTTACCAATGACCACCAGCACATGCTTCACAATTACATTACAGACCTGTTCCAGGTATTACTTACTGGAAATGGAAACACGAAGGTATGAAGAGCTATTGTGTCAAGCTTATTAACATTGAAATCGTATTTGCAGGCCACCTATCTTAAGTTAATGTGCCTCAAAGAAGAGGAAGATTTATTAAAAACTCACATGGGCCCAAGAAAGTATATTTAGTCCCAAATACTCCATTGCGAAATTAACTTGTGAAGATCATCTGTTGTTTCACTTATCAGCAGGTTCATGTTCATTTGGTTTTCTCAGAAGCTAGCTTTCCCCCCACCAAATATAGGAACATTGTGATTAAAAGGAGTCTTTGAATAATAGTAGTGGTTAGTTGAATATTTTACTTACCTTGGGGTTAACAAATCATTTTTTTGATTCAGTTATTTGTTGAAAAATATTTCTAAAACAACCTTTTAAGTTGTAGTAAATGAAGTGAATTGAATGAATGAAAGATGTCTCAGTGCTTCACTCTGTCCAGTTAGGTTGATATAAGAGGCAACAGATACTGAGCTGAATTAAGTAGGACCTTAGGAGATGCCCTATAAAAAGGTTCTTGAGTAAATCTCTCATATTAGCGTGCATTCTTATCAATTGCCATTTTTCAAGAAAAAGTAGCATAAAAATAGATTGTAGGCTAATTAAAAGTTCTGATAAGTTGGGTTGATTGTTCATCAAGGCTTTTTACCATGTTGCTCTGTGTTCTCTGGAACAGTTGAGAGACAAATGCATAAGCATTTTAGAAAGACCAAATGTGAAGCCATACTCCAAATATTCAACATCACTGCAGTTATTTTTGAGGTTATCAAGATGTTAGAGGAGAGTTTTACTGTAGTCTTGCTTTTATGTTTCCAAGGTGTTTGTACGTGGACTTTTCTCTTTTCCAATAGCCAAACTTGTTTGGATCTGGTCCAAGATGTACCAAAGGTATTGAAAATTAAATGTAAGAGTCGTACAGCAATATTGCACCATTCCCGGGCAGTTTCCAACATGCATCAACATCTCTGTCTCCAGTGGAGCAAGATAACTTACAGCCCCTGAACCCCTGTGGAAACTCCTTCCCTCTTTACTCTTATGTTGTTGCCTCTGTAGGAGAAATCTCTCCTCTGCCTGACTCTGCAGCTGCTTTACCCAGAACCTCAGGAGGAACTCTGAGTTCAGAGTCAGGCTGAGTTCAGCCAGGCAAGTCTGGCCTTGGGGCTGTATATATCTGTCTCAGACATCGTCTGCATTTTCATGTATTTTTTGACTTTTTAAAAGATGACCCACACCACAATAGTATGTTCTATTTTTGTTTTGTTGTGTTGTGTTTTTCCATTACATTGCTAGTTCAGTATTTCTAGGATAGAAAATTTGCTTTCTTGGTCTGCCTTGGAACATAGTCACCAATTACAACATTGATTTTCCATAAAAATTGAGTTTAAAGTTCTAACTTGCAAATAAACTTTTGGATAATCATCCATTTGTTAGTGGGAAAGTATGTCTGATTTAGGTATTTTCTTAGTAAATAACCACTAAAATGAATTTTAAAATATCTTACTTTGCTTAAGTCAGGGATCTCACTGTACTGTGATAACCTTTTGGGTACACCACTGATTGATAACCAAATGCTGATAGCGGAGGATTAACATAAATAAACTGTGTGCTTGTTACATCCGCAATGAAAACGAAACTAATGGTTTAAAATGTCCTAGTGTCACCACAAGATGGTGCATGTGATGAGGAAAAAAAAAAACATGTCAATATGGTTTCAAATCAAAATCCATATATTTGTTTAATCTGTAGTTGTACTCTAAGTGTGTATATATATATTTCTCATATTTAACTCCTTTCTACAAAGAGTAGCAACATCAGATTTTAATACAGGGTACCAAATAGCTATTGCTGTTGCTATTCCCTGGTTGTATACCTGCCTTCATTGACTATTAGTGGGTCTCAGATTTTGACTTCATCCAGGCTTATTTCATAAGTTCAGAACCATCCTATTTCATACCTCTTCTTCCTATTTTTCTAATTGAAACTTCATTGACATTGGAACCAGGTGTTTTGTGTTTTTTTTTTCTAACACTTATTCCTAGTGTTGCTGACAGCGAGTCAGGCCAGATGAGATCTGATAGTGACCTCCACGGAGTGCACTAAAGAAGGGTCAGAAGTCTCCTTTACTCTTTCACTCCCAGAGACCTTAATTTATTAAGAGCATCTGTTTGAAAAAGACAATCTCTGCATATTCAAGAAATGTTACCAGTGGTCACTGCTGAGGATTGGAAGGGGCCAATAGCATGGTGGCTTTTGTTTTTACCTTGTTCTCTTTTTCATTACTTAAAATTTTTGTTATGACCAAGTAGTAATTTTCTAAAAATAAAAAAATATTTGATAAAAACAGTAAAATTAAGCAAAGTATTATGTTATCCTCAAATAAATTAGTATCTACAACATGATCAAAGGAATTGTGAGTACACAGGATATATGCATAAAGATCAAAAAGAAAATACCAAAACTTTTCTCTTTTTTGACACAGAATCTCACTCTATTGCCCAGGCTAGATTGCAGTGGCATGATCTCTGCTCACTGCGGCCTTGAGCTCCCAGGCTCAAGCAATCCTCCTACCTCAGCCTCCCGAATAACTGGGACTTCAGTCACATGCTACCACGCCTGGCTGATTTTTGTATTTTTTGTAGAGACAAGGTTTTGCCATGTTGCCCACGTTGCTCTTGAACTCCTGAGCTGAAGTTATCTGCCCACCTTGGCCTCCCAAAGTGCTGGGAATGCAAGCATGCACCACCACACCTGGCCAAAAATACCAAAACTTAACCGTGATCATTTCTAGTTTTGTAAATATGGGTAAATTTTCTTTTTCTTTTTGCTTTTCTATTTTTTTTTAAAGTGCTATGGTAAACATCTGTTGCCTTTGTAATAAAAAATTTTTGCAAAATAATATCCAGGTTCCTTCCCAGCTCTAGTGAAGAGCACATTTGTCACATTTCCCTGAGTTAGTACCCCCGCTCTATGCTCCTTGTTTTAGTTCCAGGTATCTTGTGGAAAGTATGGTTTCACATGGCCTTTGTTTTTAAAAAGAGGCGTTCTATTTGAGTCTTCTTATTACTGACTTTTCAGTTATAAGTGATAAGAATGCTGATATTTTAGCTAGTCAGCCATTAAATAACATTTATTTGCTTATTATTTATATCATTGCTGGGCATGGTGGCTCATGCCTATAATCCTAGTTACTCTGGGAGACCAAAGTGAGAGGATTCCTTGAGGCCAGAAGTTCAAGACCAGCCTCAGCAATATAGTGAGACCCCATCTCAATCAATCAACCCATCAATCAGTTTTTATCACTGTGCTTTTTTATATGATTGTAAAACACTTTCACATTAAAAGATAGCCTCAAAGATTCATAGTAGCTTACTAAAAGGGGCCATATTGTTATTTATTTAGTCTTGGTAACCAAACAGTTCCAGAATTTTTATACTTTAAGTAGAAATGAGCTTTGAGAGTTTTTTTGTTGTTGTTTTAAAGATTATATTTCTTTCTTTCTTTTTTGTGGGGGGTGAAGATGGGGTCTCAGGGTCTCACTATGTTGCCCAGGCTGGCGTGCAGTGGCTGTTCACAGGCACAATCATAGCTTGAATTTGAACATCCTTGAACTTGAACATCATTAAGGTGGGAAAGCTCAAGCGATCCTCCCACCTGAGCTTCCCAAGTACCTAGGACTACAGGCCGTGTCGACACCACCATGCCTGGCCATACTTCACTTAACAGTAATCATAATAAAGATCGTGTATTTAACAGATGTTAAGCTTACCATCTGTTCGGATGTGCATGTGAGTTGGGGGTAGATTGTGAAGACATTTGCAATATTCTATCTCCCTAACATTATAATTGGGAAAAAATAGGTTTAAATAACACTGTGATAGAAAACCTCTATCTCTGATAGGTTCTCTAAGAGTAGTGTAGGACATTTGCAGTATACTCTGTATCTCCCTAACGGTGTAATTGGAAAAGTGAGGTTTAAATAACACTGCTCTGTGATAGGTTCTCTAAGAGTGGTGCCAAGTGTTATAAGAGTTCACAGTGAGACGTTTAAAGTAGAATGAATAGAGAAGGTTTCCTGGAGTAGAGAGAATTTGAGCCAGGCCTGGAAGACATGGTGAGAGAAAGCATGCCTGAGAGAGAAAATTCATGCTTGCCACTCTGAGATAAGCCAGTATCATCTTCTTTCAGGTGCAAGTTTTGAAACTGCTTTTGAATTTGTCTGAAAATCCAGCCATGACAGAAGGACTTCTTCATGCCCAAGTAAATAGCTTATATGTTTATTTTGTAAATATATACATATATAAATTTGAGCAGACAGATCTGGAAAGATTTAACCTAAAATGTTAACAGGGATTCTTTCTGAGGAGCAGTATTAAAGAATTTTTTAAATTCATTTTGTATATATGAATTTCCTAAATTTTTTGCAATGAGTCTATTTTACTTACTTTTGAAAAACATTTTTAAAAATTCACCCTAGCAACAATAAATTATAACTTTTTTCTCTACCCAATTTTGGGTACAATTGTGCCATTCCATCTTTTATACTGGACCTGTTTGTGTTTACATGTATCTTAGTATCCACTGAAACAGCAGTACTGAGTCCCCAGCATATGCTAGACTCTAGATGAGACACACCAGTGAGCACAGCATGACATGGTACATGTCCTCATGAAGCTTACAGTCTAGTGGAGAAACAAAAATATATAACAAGTGAACAAGGTAATTAAAAGCTGTGATAAGTGGTCTGAATGCTGGGATAGAATGGAGCTTAACTCCTGTAGAAAAGGAACCATCATATTCATCTGCTCATCCCTGTTCCCCACCCAGCTCTGCGCCCTCTAGTGTATGGGCACTAAATGTTTGATGAAATAATGAGTTCCCATGAAAACCATATGACAGATCTTAAAAAAGAAAAATGGTTGTTTTTCCCAAATAACCACACTCTAAAATTACAAGGAAATTGTATTTTTCCAGCTAAAACACTCCCTTTTTTCCATTAGTATACAGCGTGGGGATACATAAGGTTTTATACATCTAAGTTATGCAATTTTGGGTTAATTTTCTATGACAAAATTTTTAAAATGTGAGATATTCACATTTTAAATGTGAATTTAAAAATTTTTAAATGTGAGTTATTCAATGCAATTTTAAGATGTTAAAATATACGTGAAAAATGTTTTCATATATTATTAATACAAAATAATACTCATTGTTTCCTATTTCAGGTGGATTCATCATTCCTTTCCCTTTATGACAGCCATGTAGCAAAGGAGATTCTTCTTCGAGTACTTACACTATTTCAGAATATAAATAACTGCCTCAAAATAGAAGGCCATTTAGCTGTGCAGCCTACTTTCACTGAAGGTTCACTGTTTTTCCTGTTACATGGAGAAGAATGTGCCCAGAAAATAAAAGCTTTAGTTGACCACCATGATGCAGAGGTGAAGGAAAAGGTTTTAACAATAATACCGAAAATCTGATTGGTCATATTTTTCCAAAGAGTAATGCAGTCTGGATGTAAACGTATTTTCTATTTTCCTTGTAAGGGGATTCTTCCAGCTGCTGAATTTAAACAGTAAATATCGCATTTCATCATTAACACAGCTATAACTTGCCATGCTTCTAGATTTATTTTGGACTGTTTTGATACCAAGTGAGTATAAGAGCTTGTACTGAAATCGTTTCTTTCTTTTTATTTTGCTATTTGCAAATACTTGTTATTTTCCCTACATGAAGTGGCAGTAACCTTTTTCACATTTAAGCTACCCTTCTACTTTTTGAAGTGATTTGCAGTTACTCATCTGAGACAGCATCAGTATTTGACTAAATCGTTGCTTCAGAACTATCATAGCTTGTTCTTTTAGTAGCAATGAAATCCTAAGTTCTTGAGGCCACTCACCTGCCAACCTGACCATACTGCTTTCAAAAGTCTTTTCTCGTCAGTATAATCTATTTTGGTCACTTCTAGTCAGTGACAAATGTAAACTTTTAGGAGAGAATGTTTCCTAGGACTCACCCACTCCCCTTCAATGTTCAATATGTAAAGAAAGTTATATATAAAATAGTGGGATCAATCACAATGTCCATCTTTAGACAGTTGGTTAAATAAATTTTCTGGTCTTGGAAAAGAATGATGGAGGCCAGGCACAGTGGCTTATGCCTGTAATCCCAGCACTTTGGGAGGCTGAGGCGGGCAGATCACCTGAGGTCAGGAGTTTGGGACTAGCCTGACCAATATGGAGAAACCCCGTCTCTACTAAGAATACAAAATTAGCTGGGCATGGTGGCGCATGCCTGTTAATCCCAGCTACTTGGGAGGCTGAGGCAGGAGAATCGCTTGAATCCAGGAGGCAGAGGTTGCAGTGAGCTGAGATCGCACCATTGCACTCCAGCCTGGGCAACAAGAGCAAAACAGTGTCTCAAAAAAAAAAGAATGATGGAACTCTGAATGTGCTTAAGTGGAAAGCTATCTATGAAATATGGTGGTTTTTTTAAAAAACACAAATTATAGAAGAATATGGGATCGTGTGTGTGTGTGTGTGTGTGTGTGTTTAAATGAAAAATGCTTATGTATTGACAAAACACTTCTAGAATGATACCCAAACTCTTGTAGTGGGAGTGGGGAATGCCTTCCACATACACACTGTTCTACTGTTTGAATTTTTTACTATGAGCCCAAATTATAAAATCTTTTTTTAATAAAGAGGAAAAAAATCACTCACAAGGTTATACATACTGTTTCCCTTGACAGTACTTTATTAATTTGCATCTATATTTTACTTGACTAAAAATACAATGTATGAAAAGTTATCTTTAATAGTATTTTTATTCCATAAGCTACTATAACAATTTATTGATACATCTGGGATTCAGCCAGGTCTTATATTTAAATTTATAACCCCTGCCATGCGTAGCATTAAGTAAATCAGTATGCAAGCAGTATTTAAGGCAAAAGCTTTAAGAATACTTTAAATTTCATTTGTAAATACATAGATACAAGACTGTTTCCATAGGAAGTCACAAATCCTCAAACAGAAATATGTGTGTTCTCAAGGTTATCCTGATACAGAAATCAAACTTTGAAGGAATATTTTTACATTAGAAAAAGGGGTCAGTATAAGGTGAAAACTGAAGATTCCCAGTGGGCTAGACGTGAACAAAAGTATGCATTCCCCAAAAGGCACATTTCTTTGTAACAGTTTTTTCAAATTTACCTCCCTATTTAATGAACGCATATTAATTAAATATGAAAATGTGCATACATTGAAAACCAGGATTTGTTTTTAATGTGCTTTAGCAGCAGTGGATTCTAAAACTGTCTTGTCCTCTCTCATTAGTTTGAATAATCACGCTCCCTAGAGATCAGACCATTGAGTCTGAAATGTCAAAATGCTAGAGAAAAGAGGGAGTAATTTTTAACTACCCAGAAAGAAGATGCACAAATACATCTTTTCCTATGTAGGTCACGGCATATGTTGGCTTTTATAATTTGAGATTTCTCCTAATTGATGACCCACCCTATTGGGCAGTGAGGCATAGCAAAGTGTTCCTCGGTTATCGCAGGAAACTTCAATAAAATCTTACATATTGGTATGGGTACTCACTAATCAAAGAGGAAAATAAAGTTGACTTAGAGGATAAGACTGATTAAACGACACTACAATGCATATTAGACTGAATTGAAAAAGAGAATGGATTTGTCTTATTTTTCAAAATTTGTTTTCACTTTGCACATAAGCCCTTCAAAATGTAGATAACAAATGAAAAATAAAGTGGAACCCACTCAGTAAGGTGAGATTTCTGTAAGTAGGGATGAAGCTTGACATTCTTAATGAATAGTGTCAGTGTAGAAAGAACATGAGTGGTAATAAAAAATTACAGCTTATGAAAGGGCCTAGAAAAATGAGGCAGGCCAGATGAGTGGAAATAGAACACAACAGTTTAAAGTGCTTTGAGGCCCTCAGTTAAACAGTACATATGAATACAAAATAATGTTAAGGCCATTCATGGAGAAGAAATACTTAAGCAAGACATACCTGGCTTGCTTCATAGAGTAGAGGTAAGAGATGGATTTTCAATTCGGTGTGCAGCAGCAAGGAATATGGCTACAAAGTTGGCTAGTATTAGGGCAACACACCTCAAAACTAACCATAAACCTAACATCTTGATTCACATCTGCTTGGAGTGAAAAAGTTTATGATCAGTCTTTTCAGGAAGGTTTATTTTATGGGGGATTTTTTTTGTGCTTTAGTACCCCAAAATCGCATACATTATATATACACACATTGCATACACATTTCCCCTTGACTGATTCGCATCTTTATAGATAAACACTAAATTTTGATAAAGATTATTTACACTTATTTAGGCTATTACTCCAATTCACAAAATCAGTGAAATAAAGTTGTTTTCAGTGTTTAGTCTCCTAATATATGATGCTTAAATTTGCAACAGGAACAATACATTATCAAAAGCATTAACCTATATTCAGCTTTCAAATATACCTATCTATATTAGGCAGTGGTATCTTAAGAAATGATTTTCTCCCTTATATTTCTAAAGTGCTTTAAAAACTCATTTATTCTACACATTTTTCAGAGGTAGGTCGGAATTATCCTCTTGTTGCAAATGAGGAAACAGGCACAGTGAGCATTGGTGACTTGTTTCAGGTTACACAAAAAATCCATGATGAAAGCAGGGTAAAAGTTCAGATTTAGTGGCTAACGTGTGGCACTACACATACACATGTGTAAATTATAGAGCACTGCCTGGGTAGCATTTGGTGTAGAAAACCTATTTTGATTATTTTGTATGAATAAAGTGCTGAGACTGGATTAGGAATACAGAATGGGCCTCCAGCAGTATCTAATCCAACTCCCTCCCTTAGGAAGGGTCAGAATAATCAAGTGAATACAGAGCCCTTATTAGGACTAAATCTTATGTCAACTGACTTTTTTTTTTTTTTTTGTAACCACTGGTGTTCATACTGGCTTACCAAAAGAATCATGCTTAAGGTTCATTTAATATAAAAATATAAGACATCTGAATCATGTAAAAAAAAAATTATAAATCTGATTGATATATTTAGAGCTAAGAGACCCCGGAAAAAGAAAATGTGTAGAGAAATTTAAAAACATAAAATTTAATTCAAAGTATATGGTCTATTAACATTTATTAACATTTTATCTGTAAAATACTTCATTGTAGCTATATTTGTGCTTAGAAGATCTTCTAGATTTAAAAAAAGAAAATGGCATAAATCATATTCTCATAGCCACACGCCTTCCCTTCTCTGCTCAGCTAAGAAGAGGGCTTTCTTTCGAGACAGGGTCTCATTTTGTCACCCAGGCTGGAGTGCAGTGGTATAATCACAGCTCACTGCAGCCTCTACCTCCTGGGCTCAAGTGATCCTCCCACCTCAGCCTCCCAAGTACCTGTGACTACAGGTACACACCACCTCACGCGGCTAATTTTTTTTTCCCCCCCCAAGAGACGAAGTCACCATGTTGCCCAGGCTGATGTCGACTTCCTGGGTTCAAGTGATCCACCCACCTTGGCCTCCCAAAGTAAGAGGTCTTTTGGGAATTGTAGATGTGCAACAGAATACACTGTTTCCTCTCATCTGAAGGCTCTAGGAAAAAAAAAATATACTGTTCCCTCTTTCAAAAACTTAAGTGAATGGTGGTCATGGGTGCATTAATGCGAAAGAACTGTACACTTAAAAATGGTTAAAATGGTAAATGTTTAAAATGGCAAATACGTATTTATATATTTTTACCACAACAGAAAAAAATCAAGTCTTTAAAAATGATAGCCCCTATGTTTTTATGCTTACTGAAATAAGCCATATTTAATATTTGGCATATAAGCTAATCTTGATAGAGCAAGAATTGCTGTTTATAATAAGCATGTTGGACTGAATTTCATCATTTATTATAATGTGCATATAAGAAAGATACTTGTATTTGTAGGCCTCTGAAAAAAATCTAGGTGGGTAGACAGGCTTGACTCACCTTGCAGAAGGTCCTGAAGAATGGAAAAAACAAAATGAGTCTTCAATATCAGTTTTTCACAATCTCAGGAAATTCTACTACCACAAAAGTGTAATGCTTTAGTAAAAACATTTCCATTGCAGTGCTTATATCATGATAGGAGATTTAAAATTCACATTAGCCAATTCATTATTTAAATGACCCACCCCTGAACCCTCTCATAGTGTATATGAGCTGATCATATTAGGAAGCAAGTTATTACACAAAACATAAAACATAAACTTGCAGAAGTTGTTTCCAAATGTAAAAGAATCACAATATTTATGAATTTCTAAGTCTTTTCATTTGTTTTTAAACTCAGATGATGCCTTTTTCATTAAAAGTGCCTGTGCTCACATTTATTAAAAGTTTTCATCATCAGTATTTAGGTATCTTGATTCTCCATGCTTCAAGACAAAAAAATCTTCAGCATTAAGTCCGTATCTCTCTAGAGCTTCATTCAGCTTCACTGGAGGCTCTAAGTAATGCTGGCCAAAGGTAGAAAGAAGAAAAACAGGAAAAGATTATACACATATTTGGGAGATTATTCAAATAACAGTTCAAACTAAAATAACATATGCATAGTTAAAATAAGGCCCTTTTAATTGAAGCTTTAGCAAATGGGTCTATCACATTTTCTATTACAGTTTTGAGTCATGAAATAAGTCAACAGAAAGGTAGTTGGTTGGACAGAAATCACGCCAACACCATGTATGTCAAATTTGGTGCCATCTTACTTTGAACATCACTGGATTGCATGAAATCTTATCATGGTTTCACCATATGAAATTCCAATCTAAACGGAATCAGTGCCAAAGATGATGGTATTAGAGAATTACATGTTACCAACATTTTCGAAAAATATAGAAATCTTGAGATTGTAGCGGGTGGGTGGGTATGTGTGTGTGTAGCCAAATACTACAGCAAATTGTTTTGGCTGAAGAAGGGTTGTTATTCTCAAAAAGTCTAGTCACATACAGAAACCAGTCTACAGAATGAAAGAGGATCCCAGAGAATATAATCTGAAGGTTTACCTGTGTGTGGCAAAGAGGAGTCAAGATTTTGCCCTGAGTAATTGCCAAATGGGAGTCGCCCTTTACTGAGATGTTTGAAAAGTAAGCTGGAGGGAAGATGAGGAAGTTGAATTTCAGACTTTAGTTCTAGGTACCTAATGGATATCCAAGTGGAGATGTGAAGGAGACAGTTGGATATATAAATGTGGATTATAGAGGAAAAATAGCTAGAGAGGAACAGCAGATAGGTGGTATTTGAAGCCATAAGACTGGATGCGATTCCCAAGGGAGAAACCAACTATAGAAGAGAAGAGGTCCATAGACTGACTCCTACGGCACGGCACGCACTGTTCAGAACAAGCGGAGAGGAGGAACTAGCAACAGAATAAGAAAGGACAGCCAATGATGTACAAGGAAAACCAGGCAAGTTTCCTGAGCCCTTAAATGCACAGGTTTGGTAACAGTTAGTGGCCACACACAGGTCATCCTTTTCCCCCTTGCTCAGTTCCAGGTTTTATGGCTATGTTTAAAGATCGGCAGGGCACGGTGGCTCACACCTGTAGTTCCCAGCACTTTGGGAGGCCGAGGTGGGCAGACCACGAGGTCAGGAGATCAAGACCATCCTGGCTAACAAGGTGAAACCCTGTCTCTACTAAAAATACAAAAATTAGCCAGGCGTGGTGGTGGGTGCCTGCAGTCCCAGCTACTCGGGAGGCTGAGGCAGGAGAATGGCATGAACCTGGGAGGCGGAGCTTGCAGTGAGCTGAGATTGCACCACTGTACTCCAGCCTGGGCAACAGAGCGAGACTCCATCTCAAAGGAAAAAAAAAAAAGATCAAGGATACCTTTCGACTGACTACTGAGTACATTCAGTGTTTTTTTTTTTTTTTTTTTTTGAGATGGAGTCTCGCTCTGTCGCCCAGGCTGGAGTGCAGTGGCCAGATCTCAGCTCACTGCAAGCTCCGCCTCCCGGGTTTATGCCATTCTCCTGCCTCAGCCTCCCTAGTAGCTGGGACTACAGGCGCCCGCCACCTCGCCCGGCTAGTTTTTTGTATTTTTTAGTAGAGACGGGGTTTCACCGGGTTAGCCAGGATGGTCTCGATCTCCTGACCTCGTGATCCGCCTGTCTCGGCCTCCCAAAGTGCAAGGATTACAGGCTTGAGCCACCGCGCCCGGCCACATTCAGTTTTAACTATGTGTTGGTTATCCAATATTCCTAGAACTAACCCCTTACTAATGGATAGTTGATAACAGGAATTTACTTTTAATCTGTTTTATATATAAAGGAAAAATATCACTAATTATATTATCAATAAAATTTAACTTTATACCTTGTCAAGAAATTTCCCCTAAAATAATTTCCTAAATTATTTTAAGAGATTTCAAAATGATGAACTTTTTTCCCATTGAAAAATAACTTCTTTTGTTAAATTCTCTTTCTCCCATGCTCTACAAGTCTGGGCCAACAAGACACACTCACACAGTCACCCTACATTGGTAACTTACTTGTTAAGCCATTAACTTTAGTGTGGAGCGCGATGTGTGGATTTAGTGAGAATTCTGATACGTTAGAGTTGGCAGTAGACCCTCTGTCTTTAATCTGCCTAGATTTAGCAGTATCTTTCCGAGTTTCTTCATAGATCAATTCTTCACTGTTTCAACCATCTAGAAAACCTTGGAGGTAGGTCTGAAAGGCTTCTGAGTGACTGAGAGCTCATAGTCCAAGCTCTTTCGTCCACAAGGGAGATAAAAATGCCATACCATGGGACAAAACAACTATGTATAAAGCAAAGTATATCAGAGATCAATATGAGTAAGTGGGAAAAGCAGAAGACTCCCAGCACTCTGGATCCATTAGGGTCTAGGCAGCTAGCCACACACAACTTATAAATTCCTACAGGGGTCAGTTTCATGATATACTACAATAGAATATATTCAAAGACCCTGATCACTTGAAAGGCAATGTACATATTATGTAATGCTTGAAATTCGTTTCCATCAAAACTAGTAATTTAAGTTTTAGGGCTTAAATATATGTAGGAAATCCACTCATCATTCCCTAGATAAATTAGATGTTGCTATATATGCAATTTTAGAGTATTGCCAAGTTAAGGACATCCTTAATCTGCTTATATTACAGGAGGCAGTTACTATAACAGCATATATGCAAAGAATCTGACATAACCATCAGATTCACCAAGGGTGAAATGAAGGAAAAAATGTGAAGGGGAGCCAGAGAGAAACGTCAGGTTACCAAGAAAGGGAAGCCCCTCAGACTAACACCGGATTTCTGAGCAGAAACTCTACAAACCCAGAAGAGAGGAGGGGCCGATATTCAACATTCTTTTTTTTTTTTTTTTTTTTGAGACAGAGTCTCGCTCTGTTGCCCAGACTGGAGTGCAGTGGCACAATCTCGGCTCACTGCAACCTCCACCTCCTGGGTTCAAGCAGTTCTCCTACCTCAGCCTCCTGAGTAGCTGGGATCACAGGCATGTGCCACAACACCTGGTTAATTTTTGCATTTTTATTAGAGACCGGGTTTCACCATGTTGGTCAGGCTGGTCTCGAACTCCTGACCTCGTGATCTCCCCGCCTCAGCCTCCCAAAGTGCTGGGATTACAGGCGTGAGCCACCACACCCAGCTCAACATTCTTAGAATTTTCAACCCGGAATTTCATATCCAACCAAACTAAGCTTCATAAGCGAAGGAGAAATAAAATCCTTTACAGACAAGCAAATGCTGAGAGATTTTTGTCACCACCAGGCCTGCCTTACAAGAGCTCCTGAAAGAAGCACTAAACATGGACAGAAACAACTGGTATAAGCCACTGCAAAAACATACCAAATTGCAAAGACCATCAACACTATGAATAAACTGCATTAACTAACAAGCAAAATAACCAGCTAGCATCATAATGACAGGATCAAATTCACACATAACAATATTAACCTTAAATGTAATTGGGTTAATGCCCCAATTAAAAGACAAAGATTGGCAAATTGGATAAAGAGTCAAGACCCATCAGTGTGCTGTATTCAGGAGACCCATCTCACATGCAAAGACACACATAGGCTCAAAATAAAGGGATGGAGGAATACTTACCAAGCAAATGGAAAGCAGGGGTTGCAATCCTAGTCTCTGATAAAACAGACTTTAAACCAACAAAGATCAAAAGATACAAAGAAGGCCATTACATAATGGTAAAGGGATCAATTCATCAGGAAGAGCTAACTATCCTCAATTTTTATGCACCCAATACAGGAGCACCCAGATTCATAAAGCAAGTTCTTAGAGACCTACAAAGAGACTTAGACTCCCACACACAATAATAGTAGAAGACTTTAACACCACACTGTCAATATTAGATAGATCAACGAGACAGAAAATTAACAAGGATATCCAGGAATTGAACTCAGCTCTGAACCAAGCAGACCTAACAGATATCTACAGAACTCTCCACCCCAAATCAACAGAATATACATTCTTCTCAGAACCACATTGCACTTGTTCTAAAATTGACCACATAATTGGAAGTAAAACACTCCTCAACAAATGCAAAAGAAAGGAAATCATAATAGTCTCTCAGACCACAGTGCAATCAAATTAGAACTCAAGATTAAGAAATTCACTCAAAACCACACAACTGCATGGAAACTGAAAAACCTGCTCCTGAACGACTATGGGTAAATAATGAAATTAAGGCAGAAATAAAGATGTTCTTTGAAACCAATGAGAACAAAGACACAATGTACCAGAATCTCTGGGACACATTTAAAGCAGTGTATAGAGGGAAATTTATAGCATTAAATGCCCACAAGAGAAAGTGGGAAAGATCGGGCCGGGCGCGGTGGCTCAAGCCTGTAATCCCAGCACTTTGGGAGGCCGAGACGGGCGGATCACGAGGTCAGGAGATCGAGACCATCCTGGCTAACACGGTGAAACCCCGTCTCTACTAAAAATACAAAAAACTAGCCGGGCGAAGTGGCGGGCGCCTGTAGTCCCAGCTACTCGGGAGGCTGAGGCAGGAGAATGGCGTAAACCCGGGAGGCGGAGCTTGCAGTGAGCTGAGATCCGGCCACTGCACTCCAGCCTGGGCGACAAAGCGAGACTCCGTCTCAAAAAAAAAAAAAAAAAAAAAAGAAAGTGGGAAAGATCTAAAATCGACACCCTAAAATCACAACTAAACTAGAGAAGCAAGAGCAAACAAACTCAAAAGCGAGAAGACAAGAAATAACTAAGATCAAAGCAGAACTGAAGGAGATAGAGACATGAAAAATCCTTTAAAAAATCAATGAATCCAGAAGTTGGTTTTTTGAAAAGATCAACATAATAAGACCACTCACCAGACTAATAAAGAAGAAAAGAGAGAAGAATCAAACAGACGCAATAAAAAATGATAAAGGAGATATCACCACCAATCCCACAGAAATACAAACTACCATCAGAGAATACTATCAACACCTCTACGCAAATAAAGTAGAAAATCTAGAAGAAATAGATAAATTCCTGGACACATACACTATCCTAAGACTAAACTAGGAAGAAGTCAAATTCCTGAATGGACCAATAACAAGTTCTGAAATTGAGGCAGAAATTAATAGCCTACCAATCAAAAAAATCCAGGACCAGACAGATTCACAGCCAAAATCTACCAGAGGTACAAAGAGGAACTGGTACATTCCTTCTAAAACTATTCCAAACAATAGAAAAAGAGGGAATCTTCCCTAACTCATTTTATGAGACCAGCATCATCCTGATACCACATCCTGATACCAAAACCTGGCAGAGATACCAAAACCTGGCAGAGACACACACACACAAAAAAAAGAAAATTTCACGCCAATATCCCTGATGAACATCGATGAGAAAATCCTCAATAATGGCAAACCGAATCCAGCAGCACATCAAAAAGCTTATCCACCACGATCAAGTCAGCTTCATCCCTGGGATGCAAGGCTGGTTCAACATATGCAAATCAATAAACGTAATCCATCACATAAACAGAACCAATGACAAAAACCACAGGATTGTCTCAATAGAAGCAGAAAAGACCTTTGACAAAAGTCAACAGCCCTTCAAGCTAAAAACTCTCAATAAACTAGGTATTAATGGAACATATCTCAAAATAGTAAGAGCTGTTTATGACAAACCCACAGCCAACATCATACTGAATGGGCAAAAACTGGAAGCATTCCCTTTGAAAACCGGCACAAGACAAGGATGCCCTCACTCGCCACTCCTATTAAACATAGTATTGGAAGTTCTGGCCAGAGCAATCACACAAGAGAAAGAAATAACGGGTATTCAATTAGGAAAAGAGGAAGTCAAATTGTCTCTGTTTGGAGATGACACAATTGTATATTGAGAAATACCCATTGCCTCAGCCCAAAATCTCCTTAAGCTGATAAGCAACTTCAGCAAAGTCTCAGGATACAAAAATCAATATATCACAAGCATTCCTATACAGAATCAAAAATCACAAGCATTCCTATACACCAATAACAGACAGTCAAATCATGAGTGAACTCCCATTCTCAATTGCTACAAAGAGAATAAAATATCTAGAAATACAACTTACAAGGGATGTGAAGGACTTCGAGAAAAACTACAAACCACTGCTCAAGGAAATAAGAGAGGACACAAACAAATGGAAAAATATTCCATGCTCATGGATAGGAAGAATCAATATTGTGAAAATGGCCATACTGCCCAAAGTAATTTATAGATTCAACGCTACCCCCATCAAGCTACCATTGACTTTCTTCACAGAACCGGAAAAAACTACTTTAAATTTCATATGGAACCAAAAAAGAGCCCACATAGCCAAGACAATCCTAAGCAAAAAGAACAAAGCTGGAGGCATCATGCTACCTGACTTCAAACTATACTACAAGGCTACAGTAACCAAAACAGCATGGTACTGGTACCAAAATAGATATATAGACCAATAGAACAGAACAGAGGCCTCAGAAATAACACCACACATATACAACCATCTGATCTTTGACAAACCTGACAAATACAAGAAATGGGGAAAGGATTCCCTATTTAATAAATGGTGCTGGAAAAACTGGCTAGCCATATGCAGAAAGCTGGAACTGGATCCCTTCCTTACACCTTATACAAAAATTAACTCAAGACGGATTAAAGACTTAAATGTAAGACCTAAAACCATAAAAACCCTAGAAGAAAACCTAGGCAATACCATTCAGGACATGGGCATGGGCAAAGACTTCATGACTAAAATACCAAAAGCAATGACAACAAAAGCCAAAATAGACAAATGGGATCTAATTAAACTAAAGAGCTTCTGCACAGCAAAAGAAACTATCAGCAGAATGAACAGGCAACCTACAGATGGGAGAAAATTTTTGCGATCTATCCATCTGACAAAGTGCTAATATCCAAAATCTACAATGAACTTAAATTTACAAGAAAAAAACAACCCCATCAAAAAGTGGGCAAAGGATATGAACAGATACTTCTCAAAAGAAGACATTTATGCAGCCAACAAACATATGAAAAAAGGCTCATCATCAGTGGTCATTAGAGAAATGCAAATCAAAACCATATTGAGATACCATCTCACTCCAGTTAGAATTGTGATCATTAAAAAGTCAGGAAACCACAGATGTTGAAGTGGATGTGGAGAAATAGGAATGCTTTTACACTATTGGTGGGAGTGTAAATTAGTACAACCATTGTGGAAGACAGTGTGGTGATTCCTCAAGGATCTAGAATCAGAAATACCATTTGACCCAGGAATCCCATTACTGGGTATATACCCAAAGGATTATAAATCATTCTACTATAAAGACTCATGCACATGTATGTTTATTAAGGCACTGTTCACAATAGCAAAGACTTGGAACCAACCCAAATGCCCATCAATGATAGACTGGATAAAGAAAATGTGGCACATATACACCATGGAACACTATGCAGCCATAAAAACTGATGAGTTCATTCCTTTGCAGGGACCTGGATGAGGCTGGAAACCATCATTCTCAGCAAACTAACACGGGAACAGAAAACCAAACACCGCATGTTCTCATTCATAAGTGGGAGGTGAACAATGAGAACACATGGACACAAGGAGGGGAACATCACACACTGGGGCCTGTCAGGGGGTGAGGGGCTAGGGAAGGGACAGCATTAGGAGAAATACCTAATGTAGATGACGGGTTGATGGGTGCAGCAAACCACCATGGCACGTGTATACCTATGTAACAAACCTGTACGTTCTGCACAAGTACCCTAGAACTTAAAGTATAACAAAAAAAAAAAAAGTAATGGGTAACAGATCCTCTCTGAAGATTATATCTACTTTATAATTCAACTAACTCATGAGGTTTATTCAACATCAAAACATGAACAAATTCCAAATTGCTAAAAGCTAAATGAGTTTTTATTACATTCTCATTAAGAAACAAAGATGGGCCGGGCGCGGTGGCTCACGCCTGTAATCCCAGCACTTTGGGAGGCCAAGGCGGGCAGATCACGAGGTCAGGAGATCGAGACCATCCTGGCTAACATGGTGAAACCCCGTCTCTACTAAAAAAAATACAAAAAATTAGCCGGGAGTGGTGGCGGGCTCCTGTAGTCCCAGCTACTCTGGAGGTTGAGACAGGAGAATGGCATGAACCCGGGAGGCAGATCTTGCAGTGAGCCGAGATCACACCACTACACTCCAGCCTTTGCGACAGAGCAAGAGTCAGTCTCAAAAAAAAAAAAAAAAGAAATAAAGATGGAGGTTAGGTTTATAACAGGAATAATTCTTGAGGGGTGAATAATACAATAATTCTCAAAGACAGGTTTTTTAATCCTCTCCACATCTTCCCCATCTCAATAAAGAGCACAACTGTCTAACCAGCTATTTAAGCTAAAAATCTAGGAGTCAACCTTGATTCCTTTCTTTGCATAGGTTTAATAAAATACCATTACTTCATCTGAGTCACATATATATGGAATATACATATGGAATATGTGCATACACGCACACATATATAGATGGAATAAGAAATTGTCACTATATATAGTGGTATGGCACTGGAAACCAGTCTCAAACTTCTCCCTTCTCCACATACACACCCACACACCCACATTTATATTCTCATTTATCCTCCCCACAACCCCATGGTTAGTCATTATTCTATTCCTTCTCCCAACAGTGGCTAAGAATTGCTGCATTGTGGCTCAGGATTGCTGCCTCATGGCACAGGAATTTTGATTAGGGAGTGGGGGAATGGGCAGGCAGTGTACTAGGTAATTTTGGAACACACTGTATCTTTGGGAGAGAGCGGGCCATAAATGAGACAGAGGAGTACTTAAAACCACAAGAAAACACTGGGTTCCTGCAGAGAGGCTCTGGGATGGAAGATACCACAGAAAGTAAAGAAGCCAAGTACTAACCACACTTTTTGGGTTTTTTTGGTTTTTTTTTTTTCGAGACAGAGTTTCACTCTTTCACCCAGGCTGGAGGGAAGTGCCGTGATCTCGGCTCACTGCAACCTCTGTCCCCCAGGTTCAAGTTATTCTCCTGCCTCAGCTTCCCAAGTAGCTGGGATTATAGGTGCCTGCCACCATGCCTGGCTAATTTTAGTAGACGGAGTTTACTCATGTTGGCCAGGCTGGTCTCGAACTCCTGACCTCAGGTGATCCACCTGCCTCAGACTCCCAAAGTGCTGGGATTACAGGTGTAAGCCACAGGTGCCCAGCCAAATCTCACTCTTTTGCACAGGCTGGAGTGCAGTGGCACAATCTCGACTTACTCTCACCTCCACTTCCCGGGTTCAAGCAATTCTCCTGCCTCAGCCTCCCGAGTAGCTGGGATTAGAGGGACACACCACCACACCTGGCTAATTTTTTTGTATTTTTAGTACAGACAGGGTTTCACCATGTTGGCCAGGCTGGTCTTGAACTCCTGACCTTAAGTGATCCACCTGCCTCAGCCTCCCAAATTGCTGGGATTACAGGTGTGAGCCACCGCACCTGGCCTAACCATACATTTCTAAGTTTTGTTTAGAGAAGACCTTGGATCCAGGAAAGGAGAGAAAGCTTTATACTATCCTCTGCTTGCTCCCAGAACCCAGAATAGTAGCAAAGTTCTAGGGTCCATCTGCCTTAAGGAAAAATTGGCTCTTGTGTTTTAATCTAGGAATAAAATCACATTTATCCCTATGCCTGGCACATAGCAGACATCGAGTCAATGTTTACTGAGCGTATTTCTTGAAAGTTCCACACTAGCCTTACTTCTCCCTGTTGCCCTCCACTCTCCTGCTGAACTGATTCAAGTATTCCCCACACTAGCTGCCTCCGAGCCTATGCTCTGCCCTTTCCTCCTCTGAAAATGCCTTCCTCCCTGCCCTCTCAGAGCCAAGTTCAACTGTCACTTATTCCATCAAGCTCCCTCTGATCCCTGCCATCAGCAAACGTCCTGATGCTGAGACCATGTCATCTGTTCCACATTACAGCACTTTCCCCTTCTAACACCTGTATCACATACATGACTTCTGTCTTCTGCTAGCATGAGAGCCTGCTTGAGGGGTGAGACATGATGGCTTGCTTTTCTATTCTCCAGATCACATACAGATTTTTGGTTATAGAAACACAAGCTTTACTAACTTCAGAAATAAGCCAAAAGAAAACACAATGAGCTTGTTTTTTTTTTTTCTGACTTTATATGTGTGTATTGTTCTACTAATTAGTATGATTTACCACCCTAATTCATGCAGTGACTGTGATGAGTATGCAGTATCTGATTCCAGAGTCTTGGGTCTGAAAACTAGGGAACAGTGATGCCTGAATCCTATCATTGGTCAAACACACAGTTATTTTTATCACAATCAAACTTACCTCATTTGCTAAGGCAAAAGTTCCCCAGTGAATTGCCATAGATTTCTTTGTTTGGACATCAATGTGAATCCTTACAGCTTCTTCTGGGTCTACATGCTGGTATTTCATAAACCACCTGATGAAACAAGGCAATTTCTTAATTCTGACCTTTGAGATATACACTAAATTCTAAAATCTGTTTCATTTAATCAAACTTTAAGATTCTGTGCAGGACTATGGATGTTGAGAATTAAGAAGCACTCACTGGGATAAAGCATGCAATTTTGGGGAGGATGAGCTAGAAACCAAGTCTGAAGGTCAGGTCAAGGCTAGATTGTAAAAACAAAACAAAACAAATTCTGCACAGGAGTAAGTCACAGGAGCAAAACCATCTCCCTTTAATACACTTTCTGCTGAAAAATAAAACAAGCAAAAGTTTTTTTTGTACAAATTGCTATAAAATAAGTAAGTCTCAAGCAAACTCCCCTCTGAATAGTGAGATTTTTGTTTCATGTATACTTTGATTTTACTGGATCTATCTGAAGACACAATTTACTGATGATGCAGGGGAGGCAAGCCCTAAAACTGGGGCTTAGCCCAGGAGGGTTTTTGGCCTCACAAAGGAAAGAATTCAAGGGCAAGCCAGTGGTGTTGGCCAGCAATTTTTATTAAATGATACTGCTCCTTGCGGAGCAGGGCTAAGTTATAGGCAGTAAGTGCACTCAGAGTTGGCAACATATGAGGGGTTGGCAACTGTATACTCACTTATGCCCACTTTTAATTATATGTAAATTAGGGAATGGGTTAATGCAAATTGAAGGGCAGATTATTTAGAACTTTCTAGGAATGGGGTGGTAACTTCTTGATCATTGCCATGGAAAGGGGCAGTAATTTATTTCTAGGTTGTTGCCATGGCATTTGTAAACTGTCATGGTGATGGTGGGAGTGTCTTAGGCTAATGAGCAATGAGGGCAGCTAGGGATCACTTTTGTCACCATCTGCTGGTTTTTGCCAGTTTTTTCTTTTTTTTTTTTTTCTGAGACTGAGTCTCACTCTGTCGCCCAGGCTAGAGTGCAGTGCCATGATCCCAGCTCACTGCAACCTCCACCTCCTGGGTTCAAGTGATTCTCCTGCCTCAGCCTCCCAAGTAGGTGGGACTATACGCACGTGCCACCACACCCAGCTAATTTTTTGTATTTTTAGTAGAGATGGGGTTTCACCATGTTAGCCAGGATGGTCTTGATCTCCTGACCTTGTGATCTGCCTACCTCCACGTCCCAAAGTGCTGGGATTACAGACGTGAGCCAGTGTGCCCAGCTGCCAGTTTTTTTACTTTATCCATTGAGACTGGGAAATAAGTCCTGACTCACTGTTACTTTTAAAAGTAGATATTTTACAGTCCTGGATATGAATCAAAGAAACTGAATAGTTGGTAAAGAAATAAAAACCAAAACTCCAATTACAAAAGAATTTGTATGTCCTGCTGATACAAATTTGTAAAAACTTGCTAAAGCAAAAATAAACAAAAACTAGTACATAAAATTTAAAGACCAGGAGCCAAAATATCCAATTACCATTCAAGAAATTTTATTTAACCATAAAACTGAACAATGAGGTGTTCGGTTTGGCAAGAACATCAGACTAATGGGTAAATGATTAAGGAAATAATGAAAGGCTGCCTAATGCCTTGGGAAGAGCAAGGGCTCAGGAGGCAGAAGGCTTGGGTTTCCAGCTCCTGCAGTTCTTAGAATGCCTTTGGAAAGTCTGTTCAAATTCTCTGAGCTTCTATTTCTTTGTCCATGAAATATAAATTTACCCCATTATGTGAGGATTAAACAAGACAAGGCTTAGGAAGGCATAGAGAACATCATCTACTTTCATAGAATTCTCCCAAGAGTAAACAAAACCAATACTTTCAGAAGAAAGAAGTATTATTCCTGATACAAAGGAGAAAGTGTACTGTCTACAAGCAAATCCTTTGCCTTCCAAGCCATCAGTTTCAAGGAGGAAAAACAACACTGTGTTCACATTATTTACATCCTAGTCTGCCAGTGACAACTAACACTACAGTGAAGACCAACAGACATGAATTCAGCACAGGAGCTTCCACACTTTACAGAAGGCATCATGGAGAAGTTTATCCATCTGCAACAGATATTTACTGTTAGGAGCTGCTGGGTCCTACAGAAGCCTGAAAACAAAGCCACTGTGTTCTCAACAGCAAATGAGAGCAGCACTGTTCTGCCATATCTCCTGACTCTTGGAATTCAGGGAAAGATGAAAATGGTTTTTGCTGTTTCTCTCTTGATTTTTTTTAAATCCTAGTGCAAATCAAAGGGATAGATACATTCCTTTCCACCTGAAATAGATTTAAAATTTTTATTCTGATATAACAATTAAAATAAAAACTTAAAATCTTAACTGACTCGGATAGAATACCTGGTGACAGGAGATTCCCTAAAGAAAGAATGAAACATTCCAAGCATCTTATTGAAAGTTGTTTTTGGTGTAAACATCTTAAATTTATACAGCACTCTCAAGCTTTATTCGATGTCTTATTTCTAAAGCCGTTAATAGTAACCAAAGAAACAGATTACACATTAGAGGCTCTCACAATTTAACTCTCTTGAGGCAAATAATAGCCTCCTTGTCTTTTTCCCATCTTAGTTGTTTCCTGTTTGCCTGCAACACAAGCAGGAAAGGGGATTATGTGAGTAAATTTGGTTGTACACATTCTGTCATCACAAATATATGTGACAAATTTATATATTACTACATATGAAAACTTATTTTCATAACAACAAATAAAAGATGTTCTAATCTATTAAGAACATACATCAGGCTGGGTACGGTGGCTCACACCTGTAATCCTACCACTTTGGGAGGCCCACGCAGGCAGATCACTTGAGGTCAGGAGTTCAAAACCAGTCTAGCCAACATGGTGAAACCCTGTCTCTACTAAAAACACACACACAAAAACTAGCCGGACATGGTGGCAGGCACCTGTAGTCCCAGATACTTGGGAGGCTGAGGCAGAAGAATCACTTGGACCCAGGGGCAGAGGTTGCAGTGAGCCAAGATCACGCCACTGCATTCCAACCTGGGCAAGAGAGTAAGACTCCGTTTCAAACAAACAAACAAAAAAGGAACATACATCGAGTAAAGACCAATTTTATGTTACAAATATAAAACTGATTTGTAACAGTTCTAAAAATATACAAGTTGACAGGTTTTGAGAGGTTTCGTTAGAATTATAACTAATTAGAAAAGTAAAATTGAAGCGCCAATATTGATTTGTAATCATTTTAACAATTATCAAGAACCAAAAAAGGGTAAAAATATCTAGCCCCTCCAAATAAGGAAACTAGCAAAAAACAAAAAAGGGACAAATAAGCATTAATAAATAAAAATAGGGACAAAATGGTTTTAGTGAATGTAAAAATTTAGCAAATAACAAAATCGGATGAAAACAAAAGATTAGATTCATTCAATTAATCTATGTATTAGAGAAATACTTGTTCTTCTGCTTATGGAATTACCTAAACAAAATGTTTTTGTATGCATCTGTCCATGCACTATAGAATAAAATATTTTTTTAATTATCCATTGCTTTGTTACTATCAGTGTTTTGTTTTCTCTTTATTTGCACATATAAACCAGAGTTGACTGAAATCTAATTTAATTCTTTGAAATCACTTCTCTTTTCCCTAAACAGAGAATATTAAGGAAACGAAGACAGTGGATGAGTCTCCTTGGTGTCCAATGAGAGTGTGACCTTTCACTGCTCTGAAACAGGTCATTAGTGTGTCAAGGTTGGAGGATGAGTGATGAGTAGCACAACACCATAACCAGATTAACTTCAGTGCTGACTGAAATAAAACAATCAGCAAGGACTAATGCTATAGGCCAATTCCCTGCTTTTTCTCTTTGCTAAACGTAGGAGAGCTATAGGACAGGGGATTGGGGCACTCAAGTTATGGAGCAAAAAGTGGTTATATAAAGAAAGTATTCTCCATGTAAAAGAACAAGAGTAGGTTTTATTACTGGCTGACCAGTGTAGTTGAATGGTATGTGAACTTCTGGCTAGGTACAGTAATTCTTTAAACCTTGATCCTTTTTTTATGATAACATCATCCCTGATTTTGAGTAATTTTTTTAACTGATACAACTATAATTAAAATATTTTAATTCTCACCACAAAAACGTAAGTATGTGAGATAATGCACATGTAAAGCAGTTTGATTAGTCATTCCATAATGCATACATATATCAAAACATCATGTTGCACACCGTATACACAATTTTTACTTGCCAATTTAAAAAATATTTAATTTAAAATATTTAAAAATAAAATCTAACTGAATCTGACCCACCGACCCCCAATCATGTATAACAAAGTCCACCATTAAAATCATAAATTACAGTGTCACAAAAATCATAATTGCTTTACTTTTAAATTCAGTTAACTTACCACATAGCAGGAGTGTTTTCTTTGGAAGTCTACATACCTTGGTTCATAAGCTCCGATGGGAATAGCTGCAAGGTCAAAAGGTCCAAATCTTTTTCCTATCTCTTCAAAAGCAGGGCAATAACCAGTATCTCCTGCAAAAAAAAATCTATTCCAAGGCCCCAAGACAGACCAGCTGCCCCACAGCACCTTGTTGTCATCCATTAGAGTCCTTTTACACCAGTGCTGGGAAGGTGTAAAGACAAAGGTGACCTTATCATGTCCGGGGACACAATTCTCCTCCCACCAGTCCAACTCAATCACATTCTCACAGCCACATTTTTGCATCCAGTCAAGAAGACCCAAAGGCACAAACCATCTCAACTCGTTACCAAATCGCTCATTCAAAGCAATGACAGAATTGTAGTCCAGATGGTCATAGTGGTTGTGACTGATAAGGACTGCATCTATTGGAGGGAGTTCACTTATTGTGCACGGGGAACGACGAAATCGCTTTGGACCCATGTACTGCGATGGTGAAGCACGAGAGCTAAAGATGGGATCCGTGAGAAATATGAGCTCATCCATTTCCACCATTACAGTGGCATGTCCCAGCCATGTGACTCTTAAGCCAGCTTCCCTCACTCCAGCTTCTTCAGGGTTAGTGATAAAATATGGCTTAAGCACTGGGAGTTCTTTGTCAAGTTCCTTTGTGTATAAAGAAAGCAAGACAAAAGAGTAGTTAGAAAAAAAAGTATTATATCATCATAGTCCACATTTTGACCTAAATAACAGCAAGAAGAGCTATTTTCAGAGAACTAAAGTTACTCAATAAACTTGCTACACTTTTGCTTTTTTCTTGAAAATGCATACTTCTTTCTGAATCTGACTTAATAATCACGATAATATGGTAATCTTCTTCATCCCAAATGCAAAAGGGAAAATTAAATTTAAAACTCTGAGTGCTGCTAAATGTATTAATTTTTTAAAAGCTCTCTTCAGTAGTGCCAGAAGTAGACTGGCCTAGATGCAGTCATTTTTTTATTGCCATTCTACTCAGCTGATGTATTTGCTGCTAAAAACTGCCTTAAAAGCGGGTCAGTCCCTGGAAATAGTAAAGAAAGCTTATGACCATTTATTTGTAGCTCTTCGATTTCAGACATGAATCATGAATCTGATATTTTTCTTTTTTGTTTGTTTGTTTGAGACAGGCTCTCGCTGTGTTACCCAGGCTGGAGTGCAGTGGCATAATCAGAGCTCTCTACAGCCACAACATCCCAGGGTCAAGTGATCATCCCACCTCAACCTCTCAGCTGGGATCACAGGCACGCAGCACCACCATATCCAGCTAATTTTTTATTTTTTGTAGAGATAGGGTCTCATTATGTTGCCCAGATTGGTCTTGAACTCCTGGGCTCAAGCAATCGTCCTAGCCTGCCCCCTCAAAGTGCTGGTATTATAGGCATGAGCCACTGTGCCTGGCCTGAATCTCACTTTCTGAGTTTCAAAATGGAGCGCTGTGATGATTCCTGGACAAATCACAGTCATAAATTGTTTTCTTCATTCCTTACCTTTCTGATTTTCTACCATTGATCAAACCAACGTGAATATGATCCCTTCCTGTGAGAAGCTGATCACTGAGGTAAGGGGGGTGGTAAATGGGTATAAAACAATAACAAAGTGTGAAGAGTATTATTCCTTGCTTATTCTACATTTTATACTTGGATTAAGCTAGGCCAAAACGTTGTAGGCTGCAGCGTCACAGTCTTGGCTTTTATAAAGCTCTTTTACTGAATTGTGCTCTGGTACCATGCTATATAGCTGCATGGAGGTCTCTCATAGGAAGCCACCTCATGAAACTTGCCATGCATGTGTTCAGGCTGCAGACTTGGTACCACCTCCACCTTCCTACTTACCCCAGAAACATTTCTCTCCCATCTCGTAACAGGAAAAACTCTCCTTCTCCAGAGCACCTGGCTTTGTCATTTCTGTCACTGGGAAAACTCTTAAGATTTCATGCTACTTCTCCTTTTAACTAGGAAGTTCAGAGGAAAAGCTGAGGCCACCTGCAGCAATGTGCAGCACATGATGGAACATATTTCTGTATTAACTTTATTCTTGGCTTTATTTTATTTCTCTAGTCTAATAGTCCATTTTGCTCCTAGACTGGCTAGGTATAGTAATTCTATACCTCATCCATTTCTTGTTTTACTGCTTTATGTATGTTTGTAAGTTGCCACTAAATCAACTTTGAAAGGGTGTGGTATTGGATAAGTAGTTAAAATACAGGTCATGTTATAGCCTGATAAGAAGGAATGAAGAGCCCAGTTGCCAAAGACATCACAGACACAGTGACTTGTGTGAGTTCCTGAAGAATGATGAGAAATTCATGATGCAGAAAAAAGGAAGAAGGGCATTTCAGGTAGAGAAACTACCCAAGCAAAGGTACAGAGCCAAACAGGAATGTGGTGTTTGAGGGGGACAAACTAAATCTATAAAGATGGAAACACAATAAGCCTTGAGTGTCACGCTTCACTCTAAGACAATGAGGAAGCATCTTTTTTTTTTTTTTTTTTGTAGAGACAGGGTGGGTTTTTCCATGTTGCCCAGGCTGGTGTCAAACTCCTGGGCTGAAGCGATCTGCTTCCCAAAGTGCTAGGATTACAGGTGTGAGCCACCACACCCAGCCTAGGAAGTATCTTCTTGCCCTCACACGTACACACACACGTACACATGCATGCGCACACACACACACACACACACAAAGACATGACCCAATTATGTTTAGATAAAACAATTCTAGAGTCCAAATGATGGAATGGAGAGTGTCACAACAGTTGCCAGGATATGAAGAGATGAGGACCTGAGCAAAGGAGACAGCGGTAGACAGAGACAAGAGAGGACAGATGGGGAGATACTGGTGAAGGGAAACTGAGAGGTCAATGGGAGAGTCTGAATGGGAAGAAGGCCTGGACAGGAAGAGAAGGAGCAGCACAGGTGGAGGACAAAAACGTTTCTCTTAGCCACTCTAACCTTTAGTTTCCTCATCTGAAAAACGGGTATAATAATTGTACCTACACTTCATTCCTGTGAGGATAGAATTAGGAGTGGCTGGGACATAATAAGCACTCTACAAGTATTCCAAAAGAAGAAGCAAGCAAGTTCCAACCCTGACAACCAACCAGGCACCAATCCTACCAATCTTTTGCATTTCTGTGGCGCTACTAACCTAGTTAAGATGCTAAGAAATATTCAGACATTCAAAGCTCTCCAGATTGCTCAACTATCTGCCTGTCAACTCAATCCACGCAGAAGAGCCACCTCAAAAACAGCCAATTTAAGGTATAACTTAAGTCTCCTCTGCTGCAAAATCTCCACTGGCTCTCTACTGCCTGACAAGGTCTGTCTCACCTCCTCAGCCCAGCAGTGAGCTGCCCAGGGACTGCCCCAATTCTCTCGGGTTGTTTCATGCTCCTCTTTCACATGTGCTGTGCCCCATCTACATGGAGACTGCTTCCCACTCCTAGACTGAGCTCAAGAACCCTGCACAGTATTCATCCCATTTCTCAGGTTAAATTATCTTCCCCCTTATCCCTTCGGGCCATCTCTTGAGTCCCACAGCTGGAAGCACTCACTCCTGCCTCTCAACTTCCGTATCTCCCTATTCACACATCTCCTCTGGATATTCTGGTTATAGGTACACAGAATTTATCCTATGTCCTATGAAAGGTAGAATCATTCAGTGCTTAGTTTGATTAATGAAACACAGCATGTGCTCAACAAAATTTGTTGAATGGATGAGTAAATGAATGAATGTCAACTTTCAATCAGTTCTTAAAATTGGTAGTTAGGGTTAGTGAACAATGATATATGCCAAGTGGTATATACAGAATTAATGAGGAAAGGGAGAGGGAATGAATATAAACTGAGTACCTACTATGTACTCATACTTGGCATCATATTGGGCACATAATAATGATGAACTACCTAATGTATCAAGTACTTTAGCATAACACAAAACAAAATACTATTAACAATAGCTACCGTTTATGAAGTGCTTATGTGCTAGACACTGTACTAACTGCTACTGGCTACTGACCACAACACTGGAAGTAGGTCCTATAAACCAGCTCCATTCTACAGGTAAGAAAACCATGAATTAGGGAAGTTACAGCACTCAGGCAAGGTCACCCAGCCAGACCCACTGTAGTAAAACATACTTCTTCTCATTAAATCTCATTTAATAACATGTTTTCTTAAAAAGTAACAGCCTGGGGTCCAGGTTGGGAGAATAAGGGGGTATGAATTTCAAAAGAACACAAGGAAACTTTAGGGGATAATATATATGTTCATTATCTTGATTGTGGTGATCTTTTCAAGGGTATATACATATGTCAAAACTCATTAAGTTGTACATTTTAAATATGTGAAGCCTATATTATGTTAAAACTATCTTTAAAATTTTAAGGCTGGTGCTGTGGTACATGCCTGTAATCCCAACACTTCAGGAGGCCTAGGCCAGAAAACTGCTTGAGGCCAGTAGTTCAAGACCAGCAGGGCAACATAGTGAGATCCTGCCTCTATTAAAAAATAATAATAATAAATAATAATTTAAAAATAATAATAGACCGGGCACAGTGGCTCACGCCTATAATCCCAGCACTTTGGGAGGCCGAGGTGGGTGGCTCAACTGAGGTCGGGAGTTCAAGACCAGCCTCACCAATATGGAGAAACCGTGTCTCTACTAAAAATACAAAATGAGCCAGGTGTGGTGGTGCATGCCTGTAATTCCAGCTACTCGGGAGGCTGAGGCAGGAGAATCACTTGAACCCAGGAGGCAGAGGTTGCAGTGAGCCGAGATCATGCCACTGCACTCCAGCCTGGGCAACAAGATCAAAACTCCGTCTCAAAAAAAAAAAAGAAAGAAAGAAAGAAAGAAAAAGCATACAGAAAAAGGGGTAGGGAGAGGATGGACTCTTGTTTACTTGGTGAAACCAATCACTCACGTGGCATTTTCATGGCTAGATCAAGACTTTCTTGGCTGGTCTTCCTTTTTGAAAGCTGCAAAATGGAAAATCCCAAGACTCATAATTAACCACTATACTAGTTAATGTTTTACTTTTCTTGGGAAAAGGGAACAAATCCTAACATCTGTTCAATAGCTACTCTTTGCAAGGTGCTTTAGGTACACTGTGTCATCTACATTTGTGAAGCAAATATTACTGCCATTTTACAGATGACCAGACCAAGGCAGACTGGGGTCACTAAGAAACTTGCCAAAGTCATACAAGAGGTAAGTACCCAATCAGGAGTGAAATCTAGGTCTTCCTGACTCAAAAGACCTCTCTTTCACTAAGCCATGCTCCTTCAATGGCATACATATTAACTTACATTAAAATTAAACATTGAAACTCATATCTTCTTAATATACTTACTATTTTAAGAGTATGTGTTTGTGTGTATTAATGAGACAAAAAAGAAAGATGTGACTCAAATCCTTTTAAACCATGTTTTTAAAATATCACTTTTAAAGAAGACAAGGTAATACTTTCCTTCCAACTGAAGGTACATTTTCACCATCTTAGAACATTTTACTACCTATACTGTAATTTGCAACTCAGATTTTTAAATTTAAAAATAACATTTTTCTTTTTCATATTTATAAGATATATGTGAACACTGAATAAAGATACATGTGTTACCAAAGTAACTCCAATTCAATTAAGTATTGATGCTAATGTTTGACATTTTTGCCATGTGTATTAAGAGTATAAGATCTATCAAAATGGCTTAGTATTTTTAAACTCCTTGATTATAAGAGAAAATGCTCTTAATATTTGGAAAATGCAGAAAAATATAAATAGTTGCATCATTATACCAACATGCAGAGATTATAACCACTGTTAACATTATGATCTGTACTTGTAGTTCTATTTATGAATGGTTGCGATCAGAGTATTCATATTTTCTAGTTTTATAAAAAATTGTATATGGTGACATTTTCTGTCATCCCTACGACTCTATGAGATACAAGATTTAAAAATGAAACAAACAGGGCCAGGCACAGTGGCTCACGCCTGTAATCCCAGCACTTTGGGAAGCCAAGGCAGGTGGATCACCTGAGGTCAGCAGTTCGAGACCAGCCTGGCCAAACACAGTGAAACCCCGTCTCTACTAAAAATACAAAAAAAAATTAGCCAGGCGTGGTGGTAGGCGCCTATAGTCCTAGCTACTCGCAAGGCTGAGGCAGGAGAATCGCCTGAAGTCAGGAGGCAGAGGTTGCAGTGAGCCGAGACTGCGCCAGTGCACTCCAGCCTGGGCAAAAAGAATGAGACTCCGTCTCAAAAATAATAATAATTTAAAAAATGAAACAAATTATTGAGGAAATTGTTCAGAATGTAAATTTGTTTTGAATTGCCAAAATTTATTAAAATTGAAAGACATTGTTTAATTAATCTTCTCTGCCATGAAACTCCATCAGGCTGTCTACAAAAACCACTGGGAGGCTGAGGGTCACTAGAGCCCGGGTGTTTGAGGCTGTAGTGATGAGTCTCAAAGCTCTACTGCACTCCAGCTTGGGTGACAGAGTGAGACCCTATCAAGGGGTAAGCTGCATGCTTGCTTGCTATCTGTGGTCATTAAAATCCTAGACGTCTCTAGGAAATCAGGTCTGCCTGCACTTCTCGGAGACAAGCATGAATTTTTAGTTTTTTGTTTCTTTAAAACTTGCTGCATGTGCACTGTTGTCAAGCCGATTCTCTATACCTTTAAAAGGTCTCCAAAAATCTGCACTCAATCAATGGATAAAAACATTACCAATAATAAAACCATAAAGCTAGTCTAGACAAGTGAGATTCTATCATTTCAACTTCCAGGTTTCCGTTTAATGCCTGTGTGCCAATGGCTGGAGTTAGGCTTGCTCTTTAGGACCTCAGCAGTTATTCTCATCCCTCCTTTGGGACACAACTGTCCATAAGGCACCATCAAAAGCCACACTGCATCTGCACCTAGCATCATTCCTCCCAGGGGCCGACTCCTCAGAATGTAATTTTTTTTTTTTTTTTTTTTGAGACAGGGTCTTGCTCTGTCACCCAGGCTGGAGTGTAGTGGCGTGATCTCGGCTTACTGCAACTTTTGCCTCCCAGGCTCAGGTGATTCTCCTGCCTCAGCCTCCCAAGTAGCTGGGATTACAGGCACATTCTATTGTGCCTGGCTACATTTTGGGGGGTTTTTTTTGTTGTTGTTGTTTTTGGTAGAGATGGCATTTTGCTGTGTTGCCCCGGTTGGTCTCGAACTCCTCAGCTCAAGCAATCCACCTGCCTTGGCCTCCTAAAGTATGGGTATTACAGGCATGAGCCACTGCACCTAGCCATGTCATATTTTTAAAAAGATAAACACACAAGAAATTTTCTTAAATTACAGAGAATTGATCCAGGAGGTCCAAAATAGAACTACTATAACTAATAGTCATTTTAGAATAAGAAGATGTAGGGAAGGACATTTTCAAAGATATAGACGAAATTTCCTAGAACTGAAGGAAATGGATTTTCAGACTGAAAGGGCCCACCACACACAGAGCATAATGAATAAATAAAGAACTACACATCATGGCAATTTTCAGAACACTAGTACCAAAGAGAGGATTCTCAAAGTCTCTAGAGAGAAAACAAAGGGTCTGTTCAAAGGATCAAGAGTAAGGATGGCACTGAGCTTCCCCACAGCCACACTAGAAATAAAATTATGGAGGCAATACTCTCAAATTCTGAGAGAAAACTGTTTCCAAACAAAAATTCTATACCCAAACTATCAATTATGAGTGAGAATAAAGACATTTCAGACAAGCAAGTTTTCAAAAAACTTACTTTCCATATACCCTTTCTCAGGAAGTTCACTGAAAATATGCTCCACCAAAATGAGAAAATGACACAGAAGGAGGAACAAGTGGGATGCAGAAAATAAGGGCTACCATAGAAGACACAGGGGAGCCCAGGAGGCTGGTGAAGGGTACCCTAGAACAGAAGCCGGCAGAGACCCTGGGAAGGCATCAGCTCAGACTACAGCCCAGTGCTGAACCACCACCTGAGAGTCTTTCCCTCAGGAAAATGGCACTGAGAGGCCAGGGGAGGCAGGAAAATAATCGTCATAAATACACAGAAAGTCAAGCAAATGAAAGAGATGTTATTAACACGGCAGAGGGAGAGGTATATAAGGAAAGGAGACACAGCCATAGTATTTACTTGGTTCACCAATGAAAAATATTGATATACTCAATGTAAACCATGAAATCAACTTAACGCAAAACTGTGATCTATCTATTCTAACAGAATAGCAGAAGGCCAAGTAGAATCATCTTAAGTAAAACTAGTATGTTTAAAGGCTAGGAACCCAGAGTCAACTTTTCAAGGTCTGGAAAGGTCATCTGAAGCTCCCTTTCACAGTGTTGGCAGCTTTATCCAAGGGTTAAAAGCCAAGCACTCTAGGCCATGCCTTCACCCTCATAATCCATATTCCACACACATACCAGGCTACTACCTTCCAGAGCATGTAATACACTTTCTCACCTTCATGACCTTGTTCATGCCATCATCTACCTGGAAAATCACTGTCAAAATACTTTTTAGTTGGCTAGGCCCAGCTGAAATACTCATCTCCTCTGTGAAGACATCTCCAGCTCTGCCTGTCAGCATCACATTCCTTCCTGTACCTCTAAAGCACTCTGTTCCTACCTCTAGTTGCCACCAGATCAGGTCTGGTTATTCCTATATGCACTCTGTTACTGAATGATGAACTTTAGGGCCTAGGTTACACCTGTCCACTTTATCTCCTCAGACTAATTCTATGCCTTATGATATATAAGGGCTCAAATAATTAGTCATATATTAAGAGCAAATATAAAGCATTCAAAAAAGCCAAGCGCCACCTCTTTAGAACTTGGAACACCGCTGTGATCTTTCTCCATTATCAGCCATCTGAGAACATTTGGAATAGAGAGGTTTTTCCACGTTGGCCACGGATTCACAAATCTCCCATCTTTTCCTTTCTTGGATTTAGTTACATCTTCTTCTAGTCTATAATCTAGTTTGAAGCTTTTCCTGGAAAACCTAGAAGAATCACTTCCTCTGGAATTCCGTGCTGAATTTTGACGTTTTCTTACTGCTTCTTTAGGATATTGGCTGCTTGTCATCAGGGACTGGTTGCTTTCATTTTCATCCATGTCCTTTGGTGAAGAACTGAAAAAAAGGGGGAAAAACACTGAGTTGAACATAAAGGTAGTCAAACATAACACAAGGTACCATTTGTTAGCCAATAAAAATTTCTCCAAACTCATAAAAATATTATGTCTGTATTAGCTGAAACTTTCTTCCTGCAAAGCACAATTTTAGAATACAGTATTACTTCTTGCTAAATAAGAAAGATGTGCCAGGCGCAGTGGCTCACACCTGTAATCCCAGCACTTTGGAAAGCCAAGGCAGACGGATCACCTCAGGTCGGGAGTTCGAGACCAGCCTGACCAACGTGGAGAAAGCCCATCTCTACTAAAAATACAAAATTAGCCAGGTATGGTGGCACATGCCTGTAATCCCAGCTACTCAGGAGACTAAGGCAGGAGAATTGCTTGAACCCTGGAGGCAGAGGTTGTGGTGAGCTGAGATCACGCACGCCATTGCACTCCAGCCTGGGCAACAAGAGCAAAACTCTGTCTCAAAAAAAAAAAAAAAAGAAAGAAAGAAAGAAGTTTACCTATTAGCATAACTGCCAAAAAGCCCTTAAAAAATCCTTTATCTCCTGCAATCCAAAACAATGTATTTCCCCAGTTAGCATGTAAGCATATTAAATTTTCCATTTCAATGATGTTTTGTAGAATAAATTAATGTACCTTCATGAATCTATAATATTTTCATACATGTATTTAAAAAACATTATTGTTAACAATGCATAGTAAGGACTGCTTCAGTTCCTTGAGAGAATTTAGTAATTCAAGCAAGTCACATATATACCCCACTAGGCCTAGCCATAGTTACACTGAAGATATTCTGTAACCAATGCCCCCAGAAAGTACAACCAGTCCAAATCCCTAGAAAGGGGATAACACATTAACTGAGAAACATTTCAATAATGTATTTAACTGATCAATAAAATACATTTAAATTAATTCAGAACTGCCAAGTCAGTGAGTATGTATCCTAGCTATACGACCTTGAGCCAGTTTCCCACCCTCTCTGTATCCTGATTTCCTCATCTATAAAATGGAGAGAAGGTTACTTGCCTCCTAGGGTTATTGAGAAGACCTGTAATACAAATAAAGCACTTGGAAACATAGTAACACACATATAAACCCACCATCACAGCTCAATCAATGTTAGCTGTTGCTGCTGACCTTGTTTTACTGCTACTACTGCTACTACTGCTACTGCTTAACTCAAGGCATTAAAATCCCTGATTTTGAACTATACAGAACTCCAGATACACAAAAGTGGTCAATAACACATCTGCCATGAATTTCATTTCTTTCTTATTCTGTTAAACAAACATTTGCTTTCTGTTTCATTAGTTAAATACAATGCACACACAAAGCACATTTTATAAGTGGAAATAAGGAAATGAGCACAGTAACTGAAAGCCAAATATTATTTTTATGGCTACAATGGTGTTTAAATAGAAATACTGCCCCAGAGAGAAAGGGAAAAAACACAAACCCTAGGATGAACACGTACACAGAACCAAAACTTTTTTTCCAAATTGTCTAGAGTAAATAGTCTGTAATCTAGAGAAGAATCACTGTGAAGAAAAGAAACCCCAGCTGAGACTAAAGCTAAAGCACACGCTGTTGCTCAGCCATCACTGTGTGTGGGAGAGTCCAAGAGTTAAGAGAGAGTCTAACAAGATTTATACTTTGGGCAAATAACTTATTCTTTCTCATCCTCCATTTTCTCCCTGTAAACGATCTACCTACCTGTGGAGGTTTCTTTCAAAGGATCAAATGACACAGGTACATAACGTACTTGGCACTCACAAATGCTCATTCTTCTTTTCCCTAATCTTGTTAACTGGCCATACATCTAAATTGTTTTTTCTCTTTTTTCTTTTTTTTTTTTTTTTTTTTGAGACAGGGTCTCACTCTGTCACCCAGGCTGGAATACAGTGGCTCAATCACGGCTCATTGCAGCTTCAACCTCCCCGGGCTCAGGCTATCCTCCCACCTTAGCCCCCCAAGTAGCTGGAACCACAGGTGTGCTCCACCATGCCTGGCTAATTTTTTTATTTTTTAGTAGAGATGGGGTTTCACTGTGTTGCCCAGGCTGACCTGGAACTCCTGGGCTCAAGCAATCTGCTTGCCTCCTCGAACTCACAAAGTGCTAGGATTATAGCTAAACTCTTTAAGTTATTCTAGAACTTAAAGTGGTCTCAGAGAGTAAGCTCTCATAGAATCACTTTTTCTGGGTTATAATTGAGTTCAGGCCAAGGACTTTACAAAGAGCAGAAACAATGACCATCCATCTGAACCTCACTTCATTTAACAGATGAAAATGCACAAGTTTAAATAGTTTAAGTTACTTCTCAACCAGATAATATGTCCAATAGGTGGGAGAGCTGACCTCTTGCTACCCCTTGTCATGATAAAACAGCTTATGAGATCCCTATATTTGTCATATACATATACATATAGATATACGCACATATATATCACAATTCTACCAAATATGTTAATAAATGTTTGGCTCATTGTTTTAAACAATCAAGGGATAAGGGAGAAAGGAAAAAAGGACACTTTGATTCAAAGACCACAAAGACAACGTCAAAATAGGATTTTGAACAACATCTAGTGGTCTAATGTAGCTAGGACATAAAAAGCAAGGAAGGGTCAGGCGCAGTGGCTCATGCCTATAATCCCAGCACTTTGGGAGGCCAAGGCAGATGACTCACCTCAGATCAGGAGTTCAAGACTGGCCTGGCCAACATGATGAAACCCTGTCTCTACTAAAAATACAAAAATTACCCTGGTGTGGTGGCATGTGCCTGTAATCCCAGCGACTTGGGGGTCTGAGGGAGGAGAATCACTTGAACCCTAGAGGCAGAGGTTGCAGTGAGCCGAGATTACGCCGCTGCACTCCAGCCTGGGCGACACAGTGAGACTCTGTCTCGAGGGGAAAAAAAAAAAAAGCAAGGAAGGTTTGTGACAGTCGAGACTATAAAGGGTTAAAAGATTGGACAGTAAAGATGGGACTAGATTGTGAGCCTGGACTCCCTCTAAGGAGGATGGGCTACACTGCAAGCAATGGGGAAACAATGAACACACTTAAAAGGCAGTGTACTTAAGGGCTGGGTGCAGTGGCTCACGCATGTAATCACAGCAATTTGGGAGGCCAAGGAGAGCAGATCATGAGGTCAGGAGTTTGAGACTAGCCTGGTCAACATGTTGAAAGCCTGTCTCTACTAAAAATACAAAAATTAGTTGGGCGTGGTGGCATGCACCTGTAGTCATAGCTACTTGGGAGCCTGAGGCAGGAGAATCACTTGGAGGCAGGAAAATCGCTTGAACCCAGGAGGCGGAGGTTGCGGAGACTCCTTTAAAAAAAAAAAAAAAGCAGTGTACTTAGGGAAGACAACTCCGGTAGCAGGATAAAGAAGAAAGGAAGTGGCCAAAAACTGGAGCTTGGGAGATGGATTGAGCGAAAACAGAAGAAGCCCTCAAGGTAGGTATTATAATCCCCATTTTTTAATAGTGAATAGCAGCCCAGTCAAAAGATGAGGAGGCAGTGCAATGAGAAGAGAAAAAGCAGAATAAATCCAAGAGACAATAAAGAAAATGAATCAGTAAGACTTGAGAGTATTTGGATAGTCACAAATTTTGGACTTTGTAGGGCTGGTTGGTCGGGAGGAGAGTGGGAAGAGTCAAAAATGGCAGCACCACTAATCAAGGTGGATTGTGACCCAGTGAGTTTGAGAAGGGTTTGAGGTCATGGGAAAGCAAGAACCAAGTCCTCATTGACACCCAAAGGAAATGGATTCAGGCTGCTTTGGGGGTTAAAAAAAAAAAACAAAAAAAAAACCACCCCACTGTGGTGGTGCAAGCCTGTAGTCCCCGCTACTCAGGAGGCTGACAGGGAGGATCACATGAGCCCAGGAAGTTGAGGCTGCAGTGAGCCGTTATCACGCCACTGCACTCCAGCCTAGGCCACAGAGCGAGACTCCATCTGGAAAAACAAAAAACAAAAAACAAAACACACACACACACACACACACACACACACACACAGAAAAAAGAAAAAAAGAGAGAAGAAAAAATTGGGTCAGTGATCTTTTCTTGTCTCTAAACAATAAGCTTTTTCAAAGTTGTCTATTCACACGACCTCCATTTTCTCACCTCCCATCCACTCAGTCTTTCACCCCAATCAATCTATGGGAACAGGTCTCATTACCAAATAGCCATCCTCTCCTAACAAATCCCCTCCCCTAACACACACAAAGTCCAGTTTTCAGGAATGCTCTTTAAAAAACAAAAACAAAAAAAATTCTGATACAAACCAAACAAAACGAAAAAAGCTCCAAAGGGTTTTTTGAGGGCAAAGGTCAGCAGGTGGTTCACAGGGTCTGTGTTTCTAACCCTACCCACACTCTCCTCTGCTCCATAAACACAGCCTGAAACTATTTCCTCAGATGTATCATGTACCCACGTCAGGGCAACCAACTGCCACGTTTTAATATCTTTGGGGTATGGGGAAATGGATAGTCACAGGATTATGTATTGCCATCCACAACAGATGTTAAAGCAACACAAAATGATGAAACTATGAAGCACCATTTCACACAATGCACCGTTGAAAGGGCAAGAAGGGGCAGAAGCACATAAAACCTGAGCCTTGAAAATCTGTGGACTGGTTTTTCTGGAGGAAAAATATTCGAAGCCCATTTGGTGAATGTGCAAAATGACAAGCTCTGCCAACAAGTGCCCCAGTGACAAAGGAGCCTCGGCCCAAGAGCGGGTCACACAAGAATGCTCCTCATCCCCAGTGTCTTCTGGGCACTCAGTAGAGGACACAGCAACAATCCCGCAACAGTCATCCTCAAACACCACAGACAAAATGACAGAAAAACTAGGAATGAGGAAGAGTAGGTTGTCTCTATGGTCCTGTTAAAATTAACTAGGTTTGAGCTCTTCAAGCTTGACAAATCCCTTAACATCTAGCTGGAGTTTCTCTAATTAAATGTGGCAAATTTCCAACTATTTCTTGTTATGTAACTGTTTCCAAAATTGACAAAGTAAATGAAAATAATCCACCCTTGATTTCAGGCCAACACCAACTGAAAGTAGATGTGTACATGAGTACACATAAATTGTAAACAACCCGTGTTTCAAAAAGTGCTTTAAAACTTGATAAAGATCTTTCCATTGTACTGATTTTGATTCAATTAAAGATACCCTGAATCTGAAAGAGCAATCTAAACAAATAATAAATAAATAAAAATACCACAAATTGTCAGGCACCCTGCCACTAAGGAAGTAAAAATGTTATCAATTATAGTTAGGTCACACGTTATACATGACACATACTGATATCAGTGGTGTTAAAATGTGAATAAAATGTCTATCTCAAAATGGATGAAATATAGCATCTTGTGTTTGAAAATAAATATGTTGGGACAGGAGTGAAAACATTGCTCTTGGTAATTAAATATAATCAGAAGCATAATTAATTTGCTCATCCTCTTTCCCTCTGTGAACAACAGCTAGTTACAAACATACCAAATAGCTAAATTTGTTCTAGAAAACTAGAATCCAGAAGCAAATTTAAAGGTAACAAATCCCTGTGACAAGTGATAAATTTAAATACAAATGTTCTAGCCAGGCACAGTGGCTCATGCCTGTAATCCCAGCACTTTGGGAGGCCGAGGCAGGTGGATCACCTCAGGTCGGGAGTTCAAGACCAGCCTGGCCAACATGGTGAAACCCCATCTCTACTAAAAATACAAAAATTAGCTAGGCATGGTGGTGCGTGCCTGTAGTCCCAGCTATTCAGGAGGCTGAGGCAGGAGAATCGCTTGAACCCAGGAGGCAGAGGTTGCAGTGAGCCAAGATTCCAGCCTGAGCGACAGAGACTCTGTCTCAAAATAAATAAATAAATAAATAAATAAATATGAAAAATAAAAGTTCTTTTTTAAAGAACAACTTATTACAAAAAGGACAACATAAATTCCATCTAGTAATTATCAAGGACATTCTCTACATTTTTTAAAGATTAATTGCCTATAATAGCAGAAGGACTTATCCCTATGTCTCCAACCAAAGAGAGGTCTGAGCTGTGACATTTGGTGAAGACAAGTCAGCCAAGTACAAATATTTTCTCTCAATAACTGCACACATGGGTAAAATGCTTTCAAAAAATAAGAATTTTCTATTTCAAAAGCAAATGTTTCATGCTTTGTTTTTTCTACATTTAAGATTTGCCAACTGCCTAGAATTGAATGCATTGCTTCATCATGTAAAAAGTTAAAGAAAAAATCAGAGTAGTAAAACATATGTTTGGGATTTCAACATACTGGACAACAACAATTCCAACAATTATGAAGTGGTAAATCATCATTCCCAGAGTAGACATTTAATAAATACTAATTGAGTTCCTGTCCATTACATAACAACAAAGATGCTGACGTTAAATCTGGAAAGTATTCAGAACTGTATTTTCAGATATCTCTGACTAAATAACATTAAACTTACAATTCTGTATTTGCTCTCCTTATCCTTATTGAAGAGAAAGGGCCCTTTTGATACAGTGCTAGATAACATGGCTAAAGAAACTACATCAATTCACTGAAACATCTGCAAAGGGCTTCAGTGGGGGTAAAATTGAACAGTTCACATCCTTCGCATTCAAAAAGATTCCAGGCAATACTGGTATTACTCCCAGAGACATTTAGGGGACCAGTGGGAGGGCAGATACGTCCAAGCACAGGAGTACACTGGATAATAAGAGGGAGAATGTTCTGTGGGAGGTATGTACACAACATTCATCAATCAAAAAAGTACTGCACTGTTATCACTGAACTTCATTCTTACCACACTTTATTGACTTAGCAAAACCACCAGTTTTGCTAACAACCAGTTTTGCTAAGAAGCTAAAAGAAAACAAAGCAAACAGAAGTTTAATATACAGTACCTGAGAGTATGACATTTAATAACAATTATTGCATCAAAAATAGAATGTACATGCATAATATACATTTGGATATATGTACATATAAATCTATATATCTCACCAAACAATTTACCTTCACAAGAATAGAAAGAACACTAGTGAGGAGTCAGAAAAACTGGACTCCAGTTCTACTATTAACTAGAGATGTTAGCTTGCAGGGAGTAACTCAGCCTCTCTAAACTTGGGCTTATTCATCTGCTCAGTAAAGATAGTAACTCCTAAACGTCTCTTTAAATGACTGTTAGTCATTCAAGGAGACCATGAGTTAGTACTATACATATGGAAGAGCTATACATATGGAAATTGCTGGCTAGTTGTAGTGGCTCACACCTGTAATCCCAACACTTTGGGAGGCCAAGGTCAAGAATTCGAGACCAGCCTGGCCAACATGGCGAAACCCTCTACTAAAAATACAAAAAAAAAAAAAAAAAAAAATTAGCCAGGAGTGGTGGTGCGTGCCTGTAATCCCAGCTACTCAGAGGCTCAGGCAGGAGAATCACCTGAACCCAGGAGGCAGAGGTTGCAGTGCGCTCAGATCACACCACCGCACTCCAGACTAGGTGACAGAGCGAGACCCCACCTCAAAAAAAAAAAAAAAATGCAAATTGTTGAGGCTGGGAGCAGTAGCTCATACCTGTAATCCTAACACTTTGGGAGGACAAAGTGGGGGGATTGCCTGAGCTCAGGAGTTCAAGAACAGCCTGGCTAACATGGTGAAACCCTGTCTCTACTAAAAAAAACAAACAAAAAAAAACACAAAAAGAAATTATCTGGGCATGGCAGCCCAAACCTGTAGTCCCAGCTACTTGGGAGGCTGAGGCAGGAGAATCACTTGAACCCAGGAGGTAGAGGTTGTAGTGAGCCAAGATCGCACCACTGCCATCCAACCTGGACGACAGAGTAAGACTCTGTCTTACACACACACACACACACACACACACACACACACACACAAATGCAAATTGAAGAGTAAAGAATATATGATAAATAGGACTTTTTGATCTAATTGAGTTGTTTTTCAGGTGAAGGATAAAACATTCTAGAATTCCATATAGCTTTAAAAACCTAAGTTGCTCAATTTTTTTCATTTTTCTTTCCTTAATTTTATGTAACAAGTCTATAAAAGTATGTAAGTTTTGTTATCCTTTAAAAAAACATGTATTTTCTTTTGTTAAAAAAAACTTTAAATTGGTCGCAAAGCCTTCATCCAATTACAGACAAAAAATTATTTTGACAAATAATTCACAAAGAAATGCCAACCAACCAAAAGCATTTAAGAGTCCAAATAAATAGTTTGTTTGGTTTTTTCTTTTTTGTTTTTTTTTTGAGACGGAGTTTTGCTCTTATTGTCCAGGCCGGAGTGCAGTGGCACAATCTCGGCTCACTGCAACCTCCACCTCCTAGGTTCAGGTGATTCTCCTGCCTCAGCCTCCCAAGTAGCTGGGATTACAGTCGCCCGCCACTATGCCCGTCTAATTTTTGTATTTTTAGTAGAGACGGAGTTTCACCATGTTGCCCAGGCTGGTCTCGAACTCCTGACCTTACTCCTGACCTCGTGATCTGCCCACGTTGGCCTCCCAAAGTGCTGAGATTATAGCCGTGAGCCACTGCGTCTGGCCCCAAATAAATAGTTTTGAGAGGAAAAAATGCAAACTGCAATCTGAATCTTTGGGATACAGTCTATTAACAGACTTTAAGTCACCAAAATATAAAAACACTCTAGAAGCTTTCTCTATAATAAGAGGTTTCCCCATATGTAAGAAAGCAAAGCTTTCATTAGAATCAAAAACAATAAAACAAGAGAAACAACTGGCTTAAAAACAAAGCCCATTTACAAATACCTTTTACGACTGGAATCCTTAGGGTGATCAAATTAAAATGTCATGTTATGGCAAATTTGGAAAACATGCATAAAATATTTATTGAAATAACATAGGTATCATCTCTTTAATACCTTAAAAAATAATACCAAGCACAAAGTGCAGGTTCATTTCCGGTATAATCAATTATACCTAAATGATATACAGAAGTATTTAATTGAAAAGGTCAGGCCAGGTGTGGTGGTGCGTACCTGTAGTCCCAGCTACTCAGGAGGCTGAGCTGGGAGGACTGCTTGAGCCCAAGAGGTCAAGGCCGCAGTGAACTGTAATTGAGCCACTGCACTCCAGTCTGGGCGACAGAGCAAGACCCTGTCTCAAAAAAAAAAAAGAAAAAGAAAAAAGAAAAGAAAAAAGAAAAGGTTGGGGGAGGACAAGGCAGGAGGAACAGTAAGTTGATGCCTATGGAACTTGAAAATGCATCCTAAATATGTCAGATGATCTTTCCTTTTTTTTTGAGATGCAGTCTCGTTCTGTTACCCAGGCTGGAGTGCAATGGTGCGATCTCAGGTCACCGCAACCTCTATCTCGCAGGTTCAACTGATTCTCATACCTCAGCCTCCCGAGTGGCTGGGATTACAGGCATGTGTCACTACGCCTGGTTAATTGTTGTATTTTTAGTAGAGATGGGGTTTCACCATGTTGGCCAGGCAGGTAGATGATCTTAAAATGTTCATTTACTGTTCCTGAGCCAAGATTTTAACAAAAAAAAATGCTTCCAAAATGGGACTACCTTCTCTCTACTGTCTCCATCTCATAATTAAGTATACAAAAAGAAAAACTTCCAATTTAAAGCATAACCTGTAAAGAAACGCAAAGGAGAAACATGTCTTCATAGCTCCTGGATAGGACAGAGAAAGAGGGGAAAAAAGCACACTTTTCACTTCTTTCTGACTTCAGTCCAGTTCCAACTTTGACCCTACTGAATACTATAGCCTTTTTTTTTTTCTGAGTCCGAGTTTTGCTTTTGTTGCCCAGGCTGGAGCGCAGTGGCACGATCTCGGCTCACTGCAACCTCCACCTCCTGGGTTCAAACGATTCTCCTGCCTCAGCCTTCTGAGTAGCTGGGATTACAGGTGCACGCCACCACACCCAGCCAATTTTTTGTATTTTTAGTAGAGACAGGGTTTCATCATGTTGGCCAGGCGGGTCTTGAACTCCCAACCTCAGGTGATCCACCCACCTCAGCATCCCAAAGTGCTGGGATTACAGGCGTGAGCCACCACACCCAGCCTTCTGCAGCCTTTAAAAAGTCACTTAACATCATTGGACTCTCTTTCATTCATCTGTAAAATAAGAGAACTGGGCTGTACCTCTAAAGTCTCGCCACCTCTAAAATTCTAACAATCTTCGGCTGCACCAAAGAGCCAGCTCAGGCCACTAAAGAGCTGTGCCCTCTAACTCAGCCTTGGCCAACCCCTCCTATTTCCACTCCCTCAAATAAAATTCCCAGCTCAGGTCCAGCCACCTTCCCTAGGCTGGACTGGCAAGGGATAAGCAAAGTATTTCACCTGAGAACAGCAAAGGTATCTACTGGAAGAAAGTGCAATTTCACAGGTTTATCAGGTAGACTAGGAGGTTATTAAGAGCCGGGACATATAAATCTGATACAAATAGCCATTTTCAAACTTAAAAAGATTCCAGATATTACTTGTAAGGGCTTCTACTTAAAGCATTTTAAAAGTCATGTTTAAGAAACATTGTTAGAACGTCTACCTTATCTAAATCCTAGCTCTCCAGTTTGCCGTGGAGAATATGAAGCCCTGACCTCCAGGGAGTCAAAATCCATTAGGGAAAAAAAATCACAAACCATACAGATTTTTGGCTCAGTATCACATTTACAGAAGTGTCAGCTCTGTTTAATGAAAATAGTATAGACTTCAGAATAAGGCATTTCCAAAACACACTGGCCAAATTCTCAAGATGGTGATGAATACTTTTCCTTAGGCTGAGCCGTTCACACTGACAGCAACAGTCCTGTGATCCAGCAGGTCAGAGACGCTGAAAAGCTCAGAACTTTCTGAATTCAGCCAACAAGTTAAAGGGCCCTGATGGCAACAGAGAGGGTGATGGAAAGAAACAAAGTCACTAGAGAGGTTACTTGAACCCCTGATTCACTTACAAATGAATTTGGCAAAGGGCAGACATGTTATTCTGCCCGCAATGTCATGCATGGTCCATCCTCTGTGAGAAAAAGGTAAATGACAAAAAATAAACGAACAGTGAGACTTTTACAGGGAAACAAGGAGTACACCGTAAATAACAGGGTCAGAGTGAGGCTAGAGACATCCCCAAAAGGTTAATAGAATCTTGAGGTTCAAAGGGACTTTAAGATCCCTGAGTTCAATTCAGTAGCCTCTGTTTAAGAATAGCAGAAAGTATGTAGCAAATTATAAAACTGTATTAAAAATGAATATAATTAAAATATACTTGAATGGGTTATCAGGAAAAAGCACATTACCAGAAAACGGAGCAAAATAAATTAAAAACATCTTAAAATAAATGCTTCCCAACTTTGCCCCTTATCATACTAAGCCTCAGTTTCATAATTCTTAGCCCAGTCTCTGGCACACAGTACATAGTAAGCCCTCAATAACTAAGCCACTGTTTTACTATGCTGTAAACACTGTTTTAAATAGATAGTAGGATATACATTAATATACAAAAAAGCATACCATTTTTGCATTTCTACACTAATGAGATAAGGGAGCTGAGGGAAATGGCATGAATAAACTGAAACAGAATAAACTCTGGAATGTGTTTTTTTCTATTTGAGTAACAGAAGGCCTGATCTTGGAATTCACAGAACTCTTAACACAAAACAGGATTCCTACCCGACCTCATAGTTCCTCGTGGCCTAACTAACCCTCCTGGAATCACCAGAAGGCTCTCATTAGCTCAGAAGACTCACTGATAGTCTCCTGGTTCTAAAAATAATAGTCAACCTGACTTCCCTTTATCTCCCTTCACTGGCCCCAGGAGCAGAAGCTGAAAACTCGTGATACTAACAGTGGCCACATGCAGACTCAGCACTTTTCCCAGAGCTTGAAGCCCCAGTTAAACAGATTCTTTTGCTCAAAGGAAAAATTTCCCACAATAGGAGCCGGCAAAATAGGTAAGCAAGGCCAGTTCTACCTAAATCACGAGTAACTAAGTTTCCCCTAAAGCATTTCAGTATTCTTGCCTCTCTTACCCAAATGACTCGACTATCATATTGTTTCCCCCATCTGCTTTTTCCATGGTCAAAACAGGTTTTCAAGAAAGGATTTGATCTCCAGTATGTGACAGATAAGGAACAAAATGTAAATCCTCCCTAGATCATTTCCAGTCCACACGGTTACAAGCCCCTAAACCTCAAATGTACATCAGAATTACCTGTGTTTTTTTTGTTGTTGTTTTTGATTTTGTTGTTCTTTTGCAAGCACATAAAGGCTTGTTTTATTTTAATGGCTGATCTATGCAATCACAGAGGCCAGTATGTACAGACAAGGGGGGTGGCTTTTATTTCTTGGTTTCTTCTTCCTTGGACAAAGTCTTGATGATCTCCTCCTTCTTGGTGTGTAGGTGCTCTTCACAGCGCTTGCGTGCTTCCTTGGTCTTAGACCTGTGGGCCTCAGCCTGGTCAGCCAGGAGTTTCTCACAGGCCTTGTCTGCCTTCAGCTTGTGGATGTGTTCCATGAGAATCCACTTGTTTTTGAACACATTCCCCTTCACCCTCAGGTACAGGCTGTGATACAAGTGGCGAGCAATCTTCTTAGATTCACGGTATCTTCTGAGCAGCCGGCGCAGAATCCTCATTCTCCTCATCCACGTGACCTCCTCTGGCATTCGGGCACTGGCTGTACCCTTCTGCTTACCTATGCCCATATGCCTGCACTTCCGGCGGGACAAGGTGTTTTTCCGGCATGGAGCCTGGGAATGACCATCACGGGCTTGCGGATGATCAGCCCATCTTTGATCAGCTTCCGATCCTCTGACGGGAGTTGGCATTGGCAATTTCATTGGTCTCACTGGGGTCTAACCAGACCTTCTTCTTGCCACAGCGGAGGACACTAGAGGTGAGCCTCTTCTGAAGCCTGAGTATACTCATGGCTGCGGCCACAGCAGCGAAAGCAAAGAGCTCCCCTGTGGAGCTTTTTAAACTACACCTGAGGCTACTGAATCAAAATGTCAGGTGGGGCAGTTTCTCTAGGTAATTTTTCAAAGTTCTGTGGGTGTTTCTAATATACAGGCAGGGTTGAGAACCACTGCTTTAAATCCCACTCTTACTTCCTGTTCAGCACTCCAAGTTAGAGAGGCAGCATCATCCTGAAACTGTTATACAGTGGGATGGGAAGACTAACTACGTTGCTAGGTAGAAAGTTTAACAGGGACCAGGCATGGTGGCTCACACCTGTAATCCCAGCATTTTGGGAGGCCGAGGTGGGTGTATCATTTGAGGTCAGGAGTTCGAGATCAGACTGGCCAACATGGTGAAACCCCGTCTCTACTAAAAATACAAAAATTCGCCGGGCATAGTGGCAGGCGGCTGCAATCCCAGCTACTCGAGAGGCTGAAATGGGAGAATCACTTGAACCAGGGAGGCAGAGGTTGCAGTGAGCCAAGATCGCGCCACTGCACTGCAGCCTGGGCAACAGAGAAAAAGAAAGTTTGATAGGGCAAGGCTTGTACTCAAGCCAACTGAGTCACAAATTTGACTCTGTGCCCCCAGGAAGCCAAGTCAATAAAAGGGAAATGTAATCAGTAATGATTCACATTGTCTATAATAACACAAAGCAGCCTGTACACAATGAGTGCACAATATTTATGGAATAAATAAATGAAAAAACCAGAGCTTAAACTCCTAATCACTCTTCATTGGGATATAGTTAATTGTTTTTTTAAAAGATCTCCTGCTAGAAGTCAAATAATAGAAGGAAAAGTGACCAGAAGACAGAGAGACAAAAATCAACAGTGGGGATCCCCACCAACTCTGCTAACAAAAATTAAAACTGGCCAGGTACAGGGGCTCACACCTCTAATCCCTACACATTGGGAGGCCAAGGCAGGTAGATCACTTGAGCCCAGGAGTTCAAGACCACCCTGGGCAACACAGTAAGACTCTGTTCCTACAAAAAAAAAAAAAAAAAAAAAAAAAAAACAGAAAGGCCGGGTGCAGTGGCTCATGCCTGTAATCCCAGCACTTTAGGAGGCCGAGGTGGGTGGATCACGAGGTCAGGAGATCAAGACCATCCTGGCTAACACCGTGAAACCTGTGTCTACTAAAAATACAAAAAAAATTAGCCGGACATGGTGGCGGGCACCTGTAATCCCACCTACTTGGGAGGCTGAGGCAGGAGAATGGCTTGAATCCAGGAGGCAGAGCTTTCAGTGAGTGAAGATGGTGCCACTGCACTCCAGCCTAGGTAACAGAGGGAGACTCTGTCTTAAAAAAAAAAAAACAGAAAAAACACAAAAATTAGCCAGGTGTGGTGGGATGAGGTAGGAGGATTTCTTGAGCCCAGGAAGTCAAGACTGTAGTGAGCCATGACCAAGCTACTGCACTCCAGCCTGGGTGACAGAGCAAAAGCTTGTCTAAGAATAAATAAATAAATAAATAAACAAACATAAAATAAATAAATAAAAATGGAAAAGTCTTGGGGAATAAATGAGTAGTTAAAATTCTGTAGTGCTAAAGTGGTAGCACAGTGGTAAAGACGAAAAGATGCCTACCATAAAATCTAGTCTTCTTTAATCTGTCATGTGTTTAAAAAAAAAAAAAAAAACTTCTCTTCCTTTTTTTCTCAGTAACAGAACCCGTTTTACTTAGGCTAACTATGCACCACCTAAATGATGACATTTCCCAGCCTTCTAGCTAGGGATGGCCAGGTTGGTAGTACTTTGAACAATGTGATACAAGCCTTTTATGGTGCTTCCATAAGTCTCCTTAAGGGAGAGAGGCATTCTTCTTGATTTGTCCTGCATCTGGCTACCTGGAGCCATCTTGAGCCAGGAGGGTGCCACATCCTAAGAATGGCATTGAAGAGAGCTAGAAGGACTTCAGGGCCCACCATACCAAGCCTGAACTGTCCAACTTTGGATTTCTTTCATGTGTAGGAAAAACATATTTGAGCAATCTTTCAAATCACAGCAAACTAATCCTAACTGATACGATTACCATAACTGGGAGGTTTAGGTTTAGGGGAGCTATAAAAACACTAATGGTAACACATGCCCAAAATACAGCTTTCCTAATCCATATGTGGGTGCCTTGATCAACACACTGTAGCCTTGAACTCAAGCAATCCTCCTGCCTTGACCTCCTAAAGTGCTGGGATTACAGACGTGAGCCACGGCACCTGGTCCATTTATCATTTACTAAGCACTTACTATGTACCAAGCACTTTAGATCATTATTATCCTCATGCTATAGGTGATGTAAAAGAGGCTCACGGAGTTTAATAGTTTGCACAAAGCAATAAAGTTGGTAACAGTTTGATCTAGGGATGAAACCCAAGTTGACCAGATGCCAAAGCCCATGCTCTTTCCACTAATCATGTTGAATCTACGAGGAAAATTCAATAAATTCATCTTGAGTAGATACCTAGGTTCTAAAGTTAGTAGCATTTAGCAAACAGTTACAGTCTCACTGACAACGCTCGCCTTTTGTTTTGTTTTGTTTTTTTGGCTTTCAACAAAATTTTATCTGCTTTTTCAAACTAAAAGATACTTGCGGCTGGGCGCAGTGGCTCACGTCTGTAATCCCAGCACTTTGGGAGGCCGAGGCGGGTGGATCACAAGGTCAGGAGATCGAGACCATCTTGGCTAACACGATGAAACCCCGTCTCCACTAAAAATACAAAAAAAAATTAGTCGGGCGTGATGGCGGGCGCCTGTAGTCCCAGCTACTTGGGAGGCTGAGGCAGGAGAATGGCGTGAACCCTGGAGGCGGAGCTTGCAGTGAGCCGAGATTGCACCACTGCACTCCAGCCTGGGCGACAGAGCGAGCCTCCGTCTCCTAAAAAAAAAAAAAAAAAAAAAAAAAAAAAAAGTACTTGGGAGATGCTCAGTAAATACTAGTTCTCTTATAAATATAATTGCCCCTTTAATTTTACATGAAGAAGGTTTCAAATGCTGTAACTTTTAGTGCTCAATTTTTCTAATTTACAGTTACATTGAAAAGAACCATCAACAAATAATTGGTCCCATATTTTAGTCACATAAACAGAAAATACACATGGTACCTTGAAGACATTTCCCTTGCTTTCAAAAGGTGTCTGAGTTTATACAGCATAAAACCATCTAATATGTTATCTTTCAAGCTGGGGAGAACGGCTAGTCAAGTCCCATAAAGAGACACTGTCAGGTAGGAGGACCAACATATCTGGTTTGCCTGAGGACTTCCTGGTGTTAACACTTAAAGTCCTGCATCTTAGGCCAGGTGTGGTGGCTCACACCCGTAATCCCAGCACTTTCAGAGGCTGAAGCGGGCAGATATTTGAGGCCAGGAGTTCGAGACCAGCTTGGCCAACATGGCAAAACCCTGTCTCTACTAAAAATACAAAAATTAGCCAGGCGTGGTAGTGCACACCTGTAGTCCCAGCTACTTAGGAGGCTGAGGCACAAGAATTGCTTGAACCTGAAGGTGGAGGTTGCAGTAGGCTGAGCTTGCGCCACCACACTCCAGCCTGGGCGACAGAGTGAGACTCTGTCTCAAAAAAAAAAAAAAACCTTCCTACATCTTGGGAACTCCCTCGGTTCTGGAAAAACCTGGAGGGCTGATCATTCTGTGCCTCAGGTGACCATATAAATGCATAGTCATATCTTCAACAAAATTTATAAATATGTGGGCAGTTTAAACTAAATTGAAGATGAAGATTATAAAGTAAGATGTAAAGGTATTCGGGTGGCTAAGCAAAAGAAAAAAAATTTTAATGCTCTACATAATCAGGCTTAACTAAGACAGTGTTGCTAAGACGACCAAAAATGTTTATTAGATCAAATTCTTCATTCTGATGAATTCGATATGTACACCAGTATTACCGTTCACCCAGCTGAAAAACAGGCTCCCAACAGCACATGTACATTTACATACAATGGGCATTTAGTCTACATACAAAAGTGAGACACTATATGAGGAAAGATTGAGAAAGGAATCAACTTTCAGGCAAGAATTGTGAAGTATCTCATACCTGTGAAATGGTGGAAAAGCCTAATTTTGATGTTTCAATTTTGAGGTAATCATGACAGGCTAAACTCCTATGAAGGCAGAAATTAAAAATCTGCACATTAAAGAGATTGAACCAGGTACATTCCCTCTAAGGTCCCTTCCAACTTGAATATTCCATGACAGAAGTCATCACTTGTGTGACCCTTTTACCTAAGAGGTAAAGCAAGTCAGGCCACAGAGTTACATAACATTCCAAGGATCTAGCTCTGGCTGATGATGGAACCCGGACTATCTATTGGCCATGCTGTCACCTTAATTATGCTTAAAAACACTTGGAACCGAAAGCGCATACAATCAGCATAGGAAGATAAATGACACATTTTACTTTATATGGGGTATTTTACTTAGTTTGGCTTCAAGTTTAAAAAAAAAAGAATTTCAGTCCAGAAACTCTTTAAGTTTTCATTGGCTACTTTAACCATAAAGCACCACAACATTCTGGAAAACACACACACACACACACACACACACACATATGTTCAGAATATACAGACAGCTTAGTTTACAGAGCTTTTCATGAGCTCTCTAAATAAACCAAAGGAACAAACACAGTAACTTGAATAGGGAACATCTTTGTAATCGAAGGACCTTCAAAATACAGAAAATAACTTTCAAAACAAATGACTGCTATCATCGGAGTGTCCTATTAAGATGTGACCAGTTTTAGCTGGGCATGGTGGCACATGCCTGTAATCCCAACTACTTAGGAGGCTGAGGCATGAGAATCACTGGAACACAGGAGGCAGAGGTGGCAGTGAGCTGAGACTGCCCCGCCACACTCCAGCTTGGGTGACAGAGCGAGACTTAATTCAAGATGGATTAGAGACTTAAATGTTAGACCTAATACCATAAAAATCCTAGAGGAAAACCTAGGTAGTACCATTCAGGACATAGGCATGGGCAAAGACTTCATGTCTAAAACACCAAAAGCAACGGCAGCAAAAGCCAAAATTGACAAATGGGATCTCATTAAACTAAGAGCTTCTGCACAGCAAAAGAAACTACCATCAGAGTGAACAGGCAACCTACAGAATGGGAGAAAATTTTTGCAATCTACTCATCTGACAAAGGGCTAATATCCAGAACCTACAAAGAACTCAAACAAATTTACAAGAAAAAAACAAACAACCCCATCAAAAAGTGGGCAAAGGATATGAATAGACATTTCTCAAAAGAAGACATTCATACAGCCAACAAACACATGAAAAAATGCTCATCATCACTGGCCATCAGAGAAATGCAAATCAAAACCACAATGAGATACCATCTCACACCAGTTAGAATGGCGATCATTAAAAAGTCAGGAAACAACAGGTGCTGGAGAGGATGTGGAGAAATAGGAACACTTTTACACTGTTGGTGGGATTGTAAACTAGTTCAACCATTATGGAAAACAGTATGGCGATTCCTCAAGGATCTAGAACTAGATGTACCATATGACCCAGCCATCCCATTACTGGGTATATACCCAAAGGATTATAAATTATGCTGCTCTAAAGACACATGCACACGTATGTTTATTGCAGCACTATTCACAATAGCAAAGACTTGGAATCAACCCAAATGTCCATCAGTGACAGATTGGATTAAGAAAATGTGGCACATATACACCATGGAATACTATGCAGC